>NC_056745.1:6718137-6958623 GCF_019279795.1 Protopterus annectens | reverse complement strand
GCACAGCCGACATTTTCCTCAGTGTTTCTGCCCCAGATGCCAGGTGCCCTAGGAAGGATAAATTTGGATAAATGCTGAAAAGTTCCAAACAGTAGCAATTATATACATATATATATATATATATATATATATATATATATATATATATATATATTTATATATATATACAAACAAACAAATACACCATAATAGATTCACCCAGCTAGCTGAAAGAGGGGTAAACACCCTAGGAATACCACAGAGGGGAAGGAGGGTGGATCTGACTGCAGATGCATACCTATCGGACATCTACATTTATGGTAGGTACAAAACTGTACTATGTCCTTCAAGGATGCATCTGCAGTCATAACATATGGGTAGAATACCATAGCCAAACTGGGGGAGGAGGTACTAAGAAAAGGATGGTGTAGTTAAGATCCCATGCAGAACTGCAGTTGCAAACCCTGCTCGGGATCTGGAGTATAAAGGTAGATTGTAATGCTTGGCAAATGTATGCACGGAGCTCCAAGTAGCAGCTTCTAAAATGTCTTTGGTAGACACCCCTCATAGGAAAGCTGTAGTGGTGGCTGTGGCCCTTGTGGAATGAGGCCTGATATTTTCAGGAGCTGTCTTTCCATGGAAGGAGTAGCAAAAACTAATGCAATTCCCTATCCATTTTGAAATTGTCTGTTTGGAAATTGCTCTTCCTTGCACCCCAGTTGCATATGCTACAAAAAGTTGGTCAGTTTTTCTGTTGGTTTTAGTTCTGTCCAGATAGTAGCGTAGTTGTCTGTGTATATCCAGGGTGTGCAATAGTTTTTGCCCCCTGTTCTGTGGGTTAGGGAAGAACGTAGGCAAATGAATAGCTTGGTTCAAGGATACCCTGGATACCACCTTTGGCATGAAAGTAGGATTGGTTCTCAGTGACACTCTGTCCTGGTGGAAAATAAGAAAAGGCTGCACTGACATTAATGCCTGTAACTCGGATACTCTTCTTGCTGAAGTGATTGCCAGAAGAAAAGCAGTTTTCCAAGATAAGAACTGTAGGTCTGCTGATGCTGCTGGTTCAAAAGGAGGTAGTGTCAATTTTTCCAGCACAAAATTGAGATCCCATGCAGGTAGAGGGGTCTCCTTGGAGGTTTAATATTTTTGATCCCTCTCAAAAATTGCCTAAGCAGAGGGTGAGAGAAGATAGGTGGATCCATATTGTATTCTGCTGAAATTGCAGAAGCATGAATCTTAATGGAAGAATAAGACAGGCCATTGTGGAACAATTCTGCTAAGTACTCTAGGATGTGTGCTAGGTTTGCCACTGTGACATCTGTGCCCTTTGATGTACTCCAAATGAGAAATCCCTTCCATTTAGCTGAGTATGTCTTCCTTGTGGAAGGTCTGTGAGCCTCCAGGATAATGTCCTTCACCCTCTGAGATAAAACTGTTTGGTTTGATTTTAAGAAATTTTCCAGGCAGTTAGTTGCAATGTTTTCAAGTTTGGGTGTAGGATCTTGAAATTGTTCTGCGTTAGAAGAAGAGGCCATAGGGGAAGAGGCCATGAGTTCACCTGAGACATGCTTCTCAGTAGCGGATACCAGTGTTGTCTTGGCCAGTCCGGAGCTATTAGTATCACCTTTGGCTGTTCCTCCCTGATCTTCAGTAGAACCTTGTACATCAATGGGAGAGGTGGAAAGGCATATACTGTTAGGGCATTCCAACTGAAAGAGAGAGAGTCCACCCTCCAGGCTTGTGGGTGGAATGTCCTTGAGCAGAATTTCTTCAGTTGGTGGTTGAGTGGGGAGGCGAACAGATCTATCTCTGGCATTCCCCATTTCTTTGTTATGAGTTTGAAGATGTCTGGATGCAGCATCCATTCGTGTGCATCCGTGGTAGTTCTGCTTAAGCTGTCTGCTAGTGAATTCTCTTTTCCTGGTATGAATTTGGCCTGCAGCTGGATATTGAGATTCAGGCATAAGTTCCACAGATTCATTGCCATCCGGCATAGAGGGTAGGAATGTGTCCCTCCTTGTTTGCTTATGTACCACATGACCGTGGTGTTGTCTGCCCTTATTAACAGATGTCCTTGCTGGAGGAATAGTTTGAATGCCTCGATTGCATGCCTCACTGCCAGCATTTCCTTTTGGTTTATGTGCATGCTTAGCTGCCCTTGAGGCCATAGGCCTTGGATGCATTTGTCCTCCATGTGTGCTCCCCATCCTTGGTCTGAGGTGTCCGTGGTGATGGTCTGCCTTGTTTTTGGTTTGTTGAAAGGCAACCCTCTGTTGGACTGGCAGGCCTGAGCCCACCACAGGAATTCCTTTTGAAGGCATGGAATGATTGGTATCATGGTTTCTAGACTGTGACTGTGTTGAGACCATACATTCCTTAGGTACCATTGCAATTTTCTCATATGCAGCCTGGCATGTGGAATCAAGATTATGCAGGATGCCATGTAACCCAGGGCCTGCAGGACTTTCCTTGCAGTAAGCTGAGTTTGTCTTGTCAAAATCATGAAGTAGTCTGGAAGTTGTTTTTGTTTTTCTTCTGTGAGAAAAGCCATCTGAGTGATTGTGTCCAGATCTGCACCCAAAAAGGTTATCCTTTGGGATGGCACTAGTCTTGACTTTTGGATGTTGACTGTGTATCCCAAGGCCTGTAGCAGGTGTATGACATAGGCCAATTCCTTTAACTATTTTTCTTGTTGTCCGCTTGTATTAGACAGTCATCCAGGTATGGATAAATTTGAATTCCCTGAAGTCTGCAATGTGCAATTACTGATGCCAGGCATTTTGTGAATACTCTGGGCGCAGTAGATAAGCCAAAGGGCAATGCTGAGAATTGATAATGCTCTGATCCTGCAAGAAATCTAAGGTGTCTTCTGCAATCTGGTCGGATAGGGACGTGCAGGTATGCCTCCTTGAGATCTAGAGTCACTAGCCAAGACTCCTTGCCCAGCATGGGAAGAAGTTGCTGTAGGGTCAGTATTTTGAATTTTGGCACAATGAGATAAGTGTTGAGCGCGGACAGGTCGAGAATAGGCCTCCATTGGTTTTCTTTTCTTGGTACCAGGAATAGTCTGGAGTAAAATCCTTGGCCTTGTTCCATAGATGGTACCCTTTCTATAGCTTTCATCTGAAGTAAATTGCTCATTTGTCTTAAAGCCTCTGCCTTCTGGTTTGGTGGTAGGTTTGGCATTCCGCCCCTTTTTGGCAAGGTGTGGAAGTAAAACCTGTATCCTTCATCTATTGTTTGCAATGTCCATGTATCCTTTGTAATGCAATGTCAGTTTTTCGAGAATAAAGCCAGCTTTCCGCCCAAGGGAGCTTCCAGTTGATCCCTGGTAGGTGGAATCAGAGTCAA
Source organism: Protopterus annectens (assembly GCF_019279795.1). NCBI lineage: Eukaryota > Metazoa > Chordata > Ceratodontiformes > Protopteridae > Protopterus > Protopterus annectens. The sequence goes on along the minus strand of NC_056745.1, from coordinate 6,955,290 downwards.
GTCATTGGGTCTGTCCTGTGGTAGTGGTTGTAGTTGTAGTTGTAGCTGTGGCACCACTCCTCTGGTTGGCAGGCTGCCACTGACGGCCCCTGTAGGCACCCTTTGATTGACCTCTGCCTCTAGGGCGTCTGTTCCTGCCCCTCTGTGCTCTGGAGGTGTCTGGAAAGGACCAATTTTTTTGTAGGCCAGTTTCTGATGAACCTCGGAGGTTGGACCTGCAAGACTTCCTTTACTGTTTGCACAGATTTTGCTTTTTCTTCCACCTTCTTTAGAATCTCCTGTGCAGGGGAGCCAAATAAATTTTGTTTCTCCGTTGGAGCATCGAGGAGTTTAGCCTTGACATGGTCTGGCAAAGATTGCTCCTTCAGCCAGGCATGCCTACGAATTACTGCCCCAGTCATAGCTGATCTAAATGAAGCCTCCAGTGCATCATAGCCACATTTTAAGAAATGATTACTGACATGCTGAGAGTTGTGTACCAAATCCTGAAGGGCTTTACGGTCTAAAGGTTCAGGAGAAGAAAGCTTCTTATTCAGCTGATCTAACAAAAATTCTTGGTACTGTATCATATGGAATTGACAGTTTAATGCCCTGGCAGAAAGAGTAGCAGATGTATAAACCTTTTTACCCCATCTCTAATGCCCTAGACTCTCTTTCAGAGGGTAGGGGTTTTGGCAGTAGCAGCTGCAACCCCTTTAGGGCCCTGAGAAATAGTTTCTGGGTCTGCAGCATGGGCTTTATACAGGTGGAAGTGAGAATCCGGGACCCTGTAATATCTGTCAGGTTTGGCAGGGGCTGGGGGAAGAGAATCAGGTGCAGTACTGACATCATTGTACACATCATCAATTACAGTTAGAACAGGTGGTATGGCTAAGGGCCTATGCTGGGGCAAATGCAAAAAGGTCCTTAATCTTTTTCTAGAATCAGAGAAATCCTGACCCTGCCATTGAAAGTGCTCCCTCATGGAGTGTAAAGTTTCCCCAAAGGAAAATTCTTCAGGTGGGGAGGCCGAAGGAATAGAATCTTCTGTATCTGAATCCTCATAAGGCGAGTAGGCCCCTTCCTGATGGTCTGACAAATCAGATCCATCCGTGGAGTAATCTGAGGAGAGAGGTTCAGAGGGATCAGTCCTGGGCCTTTTGTCTGGAGGAGGTTGGGAGGCCCTGTCTGGGTGAGGTTGGGAGCCCCTAATTAAGGATATAAGGTCCTCAGCAAGACTGAGAATCTGAGAACTAGAGGAAGGCCTCTGGGAAGTAGATTTGGCAGGCAAACTCTTTGAAAGTTTGGCAGCTTTAGCCCTGGAGAAGGCCTTAATAGACATAGAAGCTGGGGGCCTAGCTGCCCCACGTGCAGGGGTAGAAATGTCCAAAGGTATGGTGTCGGACAATTCTTGAGCACTAGCTTCGGTAGGGAGTTCTGAAGCCGACTCAGCCGGGGCCTCTCTGGCCTCGGTGGTCGGAAGTATGGTTTCGGTAGTAGTAATAACCGTGGACTCGGTTTCAGCCGAAACCGAGACACTCACGGTAGGCCTAGCCGTGGTTTCAGCCGAAACCGCGGGCCGCGAGTGTCGGTCCTTTTCCTTGCGTTTTTTGACCATATGCGAAGTCGGAGTCTCCGACGGCATTTTATAAGCAAAAGCGGTACCAAAAAATTCCTCTGTAAACTCCGACCGACGTCTAAGAGTCCGTCGGTTGAAGGAGGCACAGGCTAAACAAGCTGATACGTCGTGGTCTGGGCCTAAGCAAGAATGGAAATCCTTATGAGGTATTTGTTTCCCACAAGTTAAACAATTATTGACTTTGTCTGACATCGGCTGAGGCAAGAAAGAGTCCCCAACAGGGTACTTAGCTTTTTTCAAAGTCTTCGTAGCTGAAATCTCTGGATCTGACTGACCGGCACTTGTGAACAGCTTCTGCTTCGGGCACCGCGTGGCAAGAAAGACTGAGGAAAATGGCTTCGGCTGATGCCTTTATACCCCAGAAGCTCTGACGTTGGGGAAAGTGCAACATCAGCCGAGGCCAGACCCAGACTTTGGAATCCGGCCGACCGAAGGGCTGCCTGAGGCAGGACAACCCATATGTTATGACTGCAGATGCATCCTTGAAGGACATCAGAGTTTAGTTGTGTAGTCAGGGGGTTTAAGAAAGGGACATGCAGTAAGTGCACACTACTGAGGGATGCCCTTGGGACAGACAGAAACAGAGTGTAGTCAGGGGGTTTTAGAAAGGGACATGCAGTAAGTGCACACTACTGAGGGATGTCCGTGGGCACACAGAAACAGAGTGTAGTCAAGGGGTTTTAGAAAGGGACATGCAGTAAGTGCACACTACTGAGGGATGCCCGTGGGACAGACAAACAGAGTGTAGTCAGGGGTTTTAGAAAGGGACATGCAGTAAGTGCACACTACTGAGAGATGCCTGTGGACACACAGAAACAGAGTGTAGTCTGGGGGATTTAGAAAGAGACATGCAGTAAGTGCACAGTACTGAGGGATGTCCGTGGGACAGACAGAAACACTGTAGTCAGGGGGTTTTAGAAAGGGTCATGCAGTAAGTGCACACTACTGAGGGATGCCCGTGGGACAGACAGAAACAGAGTGTAGTCAGGAGGTTTTAGAAATATTCATGCAGTAATTGCGCACTACTGAGGGATGCCCATGGGACAGATAGAAACAGAGTGTAGTCAGGGTGTTTTAGAAAGGGTCATGCAGTAAATGCACACTACTGAGGGATGCCTGTGGGACAGACAGAAACAGAGTGTAGTCAGGGGTTTTTAGAAAGGGACATGCAGTAAGTGCACACTACCGAGGTATGCCTCTGGGACAAACAGAAACAGAGTGTAGTCAGGGGGTTTTAGAAAGGGACATGCAGTCAGTGCACATTACTGAGGGATGCCCGTGGGACACACAGAAACAGAGTGTATTTGGGGGGAGTTTAGAAAGGGACATGCAGTAAGTGCACACTATTGAGGGATGCCCGTGGGACACACGGAAACAGAGTGTAGTCAGGGGTTTTAGAAAAGGACATGCAGTAAGTGCACACTACTGAGGGATGCCTGTGGGGCAGAGAGAAACAGAGTGTAGTCAGGGGTTTTAGAAAAGGACATGCAGTAAGTGCACACTACTGAGGGATGCCCGTGGGACAGATAGAAACAGAGTGTTCTCAGGGGGTTTTAGAAAGGGACATGCAGTAAGTGCACACTACTGAGGGATGCCCGTGTGACAGACAGAAACAGAGTGTAGTCAGGGGTTTTAGAAAGGGGCATGCAGTAAGTGCACACTACTGAGGGATGCCCGTGGGACAGACAGAAATAGAGTGTAGTCAGGGGTTTTTAGAAAGGAATATGCGGTAAGTACACACTATTGACGGATGCCTCTGGGACAGACAGAAACAGAGTGTAGTCGGGGGGGGTAGAAAGGGACAAGCAGTAAGTGTACACTACTGAGGGATGCCTGTGGGACACATAGAAACAGAGCATAGTCAGCGGGTTTTAGAAAGGGACCAGTAAGGGCACAGTACCAAGGGATGCCTGTGGGACAGACAGAAACAGAGTGTAGTCAGGGGGTTTTAGAAAGGGACATGCAGTAAGTGCAAACTACCGAGGGATGCCCGTGGGACAGAAAGAAAAGTACAGTTTTGTACCTACCATAAATGTAGATGTTCGAGGATCCACATTGCTGCAGTCCTAACCATTGGGTAGTCCGCTGTCCCAGTCGGCCCGAATACCAAAGTATATGGCTGACGTCGGTCAAGGCGCATTAGACTGATGTCAGGACATCAGGGTACTAATGCGCATGACCGACGTCATATCCTCAGTCTTTTCTTGCCCCAGATGTCAGAAGACCCTAAAAAGACAAGGCCCAAACCAAAAAACCAAAAAGCCCTGCACCAAACATATATACAATATATACAAATGTACAAGAATATATCCTAACCCACACCACCACCCCTAAACACAGAGGGGAAGGAGGGAGGGTAATTGGACTGCAGCAATGTGGATCCTCGAACATCTACATTTATGGTAGGTACAAAACTGTACTATGTTCTTCATTCCACATTGCTGCAGTCCTAACCATTGGGTAGAATCCCAAAGCAGAGGTAAGGGAGGCTGGCAAATCATAAGGAAGCAGGAGCTGTCAACATGCCTTGCAAAATAGCTGTGGCAAAACCAGCCCTAGATTTAGAGTAGAGAGGAAGGTGGTAATGCTTAGAGAAAGTATGCACTGAACTCCAAGTAGCTGCCTCCAAAATATCCTTAGTTGCCACCCCTTAGAAATGCTGTTGAAGTGGCAGTAGCCCTAGTGGAATGAGGCCTAATCCCAGCTGGAATCTCCTTGCCATGATGGGAATAACAAAATGAAATGCAAAACCCAATCCACTTAGAAATAGTTTGCTTAGACACAGGCTTGCCCTGAGAACTCAAAGCAAAAGAAACAAACAACTGCTGAGACTGCCTGAAATCCTTAGTCCTACTTAAATAATAGCAACTGCCTATGTACATCTAAAGTGTGCAAAATCTTTTCCCTTATTTTGGGGATCTGCATAGAAAGTAGGCAAATGAATAGTTTGGTTTAAAGCCACACTAGAAACCACCTTAGGCATAAAGGAAGGATTAGTACGTAATGATACCCTATCCTTATGGAAAATCAAAAGGGCTCTACTGCCATAAGGGCCTGCAACTCAGAAACCCTTCTTGCAGAAGTAATAGCCAACAAAAAAGCAGTCTTCCATGACAAGTATTTCAATTCAGCAGTAGCCGCAGGCTCAAAAGGTTGTAGAGTAAGTTTTTCCAACACAAAATTGAGATCCCAAGCAGGAGTAGGAGCTCTACGAGGGGGTCTTATATTCTTTGCCCTCTAAGAAACTGCTTGAACAAAGGATGCGAAAACAATGGTGGGTCACAATCATAGTGAGCTGAAATTGCCGCAGCATGAATCTTAATGGAAGAGAAGGACAAACCTTTGTCCAATAACTCAGTAAGATATTGAAGAGCCACACTCAAATTAGGCTCAGAAATCTCCAAATTCTTTGCTGCACTCCAAAATAAAAATCTCTTCCATTTTTCTGTACACTTTCCTTGTACTAGGTCTTCTGGCTTCCATAATCACATTTAAAACTTGTTGAGGAAGTTGAGACCTGCTGTGTTTCAAAACAGAATATGCCAGGCTGTTAGATGAAGAGAGTGAAGCTTGACATTGAGCAGGTGACCGTCCTTCTGAGATAACAGATGTGGAATCAAAGGTAAAGGCCATGGAGGCTTCCTTACCAGACTCCTTAGTAGTGGGTACCAGTGTTGCCGAGGCCAATCTGGAGCTATTAAAATCATCCTTGGCTTGTCTTGTCTGACCTTTAGGAGCACCTTTGGAAGAAGAGGCAGAGGTGGAAAGGCATACACATGAAGATTTTTCCAACTGAAAGAAAGAGCATCCACTTTCCAAGCTGTGTGATGAAACCCCTTTGTGCAAAACTTTGGCAGCTGGTGGTTTAGTGGAGAAGCGAACAGATCTATGTCTGGAGTTCCCCATGACACTGTCAATTTCTGAAATACATGAAGATCCAGTTTCCACTCGTGGGGATCCATGATTTGTCTGCTTAACACATCTGCTAAGGAGTTCTGTGCTCGGCAGAAACCTTGCCTGAAGAGTTAGTTGCAAGCTGAGCGCAGTCTCCCATAAAATCATTGCTTGCCTGCATAGAGGATAAGAATGTGTTCCCCCTTGTTTGTTGATGTACCACATGACAGTTGTGTTGTCTGTTAGAATCAACACCTGCCCTGGAAGAAGAAACTCCTTGAAAGCCATTAATGCAAACTGGACTGCTAACATCTCCTTCATGTTGATATGTAGATGCTGTAGTCTGGCAGGCCACTTGTCTTGTATCCACTTTCCATTTAGATGAGCTCCCCAAGCAATGTCCGAGGCATCTGTCGTTAAAATCTGACTCGCCTCTGGCCGGGTCACAGAGAGTCCCTTGTTTAGGTGACATTCCTGAGCCCACCACAGAAATTCTTTTTGAATGCAAGGTATTATTTGAATGACAGTGTCCAAATCCTGGCAGTGCTGTGTCCATACATTTTTGAGATACCATTGCAGCTTCCTCATCTGCAGTTTGGCATTGGGAAGCACCAGAATACAAGATGCCATGAACCCTAAGGCTTGAAGGACTGTCCTTGCAGTCAGCCCGGACTGAAGAGATAGTTGATGGAAGTAACTGGAAAGATTCTTTTGTTTGTCCGGGGTTAAAAGGCCATCTGGGCTGCTGTATTCAGTCTCACACCCAGAAAGCACATGTCTTGAGAGGGTACTAGACTGGACTTTATTTCGTTCACAGAATACCCTAGGCATCTTAGCACTGCTATAACATATTCCAAATGCTGTAGAAGGTCTTCCTTTTCTTGAGCCAGAATCAGGCAGTCGTCCAAGTAAGGATAGATTTGAATTCCTTTTAGCCTGAAGTAAGCTATCACTGGAGCCAGAACCTTTGTGAATACTCTGGGCAGTAGATAAGCCAAAGGGCAATGCAGAGAACTGATAATGAGAATTTCCAGCTCGAAAGCAGATACTTTCTGCAACTTAGTCTTATAGGCACATGAAGGTAAGCTTCCTTGAGATCTAAAGTTACCATCCAGTGATCTTTGCCCAGCAGAGGTAAAAGCTGTTGTAACGTCAACATTTTGAACTTGGGAATGTCCAGATAAGTGTTGAGGATAGATAAATCCAAAATTGGTCTCCACGTGTTCCCCTTCTTTGGTACTAGGAACAGGCGAGAATAAAATCCTAGGCCCCTTTCTGGTACAGGGACTGGCTGAATGGCCCCTATTTGGAGTAACAGAGAAATTTGCTTGTGAGCCTCTTTCCTTTGTGGAGGAGGAACGTCTGGCATGCCTTTGAAAGGGGGCAAGGTATGGAAATAAAACCTGTAACCGTGGTGAATGATATCCAAAACCCATGTGTCTTGAGTAATTAAATTCCAATTTTCTTTGAAAAGAGACAGTCTTCCTCCCAAAGGAGCTGCCAGACGAGAATGTACTGGCAGCTGAAAAGGCAGGTCATTGGGTCTGTTTACGAAAGGACTGACCCCTGCCCTCACCAGAAGTCTGAGCAGGAGAACTCCCTGTTCTAGGCCTAAAAGAACCTTGAGCTCTGCCCCTACCACGTCTAGACCTACCCCTAGACTGGGAATCATAAGCAGGATATGTCCATCCCTTAGAAGGGTAATTTCTGCTAAACTTTGGAGGCTGCACCTGCAAAAAATCTTTAACAGTCTGCATAGATTTAGCCTTGTCCTCCATTTTCTTTAAAACTGCTTCCACAGGCGAACCAAACAACACATCAGACTGTAAAGGAGCATCCAAAATCCTTGTCTTAACATGCTCAGCTAAATTCTGATCTCTCAACCAAGCGTGCCTGCGAAGAACAGAACCAGTGGCAGCCACCCTCGAGGAGGCCTGCACAGCATCAAAACCACATTGCAAAGAATGCTTACCCACTTGTTCAGACACATGAACTAAATCCAGCAACTCTTTACACTCAATACCTTCCGCCAGAGCATCCACCTTAGATTTCAATTGTGAAAGGAGATAATTTTGATATTTTAGCATGTGAAACTGACAATTCAACGCCCTCATGGCTAAAGTGGAAGAAGTATACACTTTCTTTCCCCATCTATCCAAAGCCCTAGCCTCTTTATCAGAGGGAACAGGATTTTTAACAACAGAGGCCTTAACACCTTTAGGCCCCTGAGAAACAATTTCTGGGTCTGCCCTAGGACTCTTAAAAGATACTTATGAGCTTCAGGCACCCTATAGTACCTATCAGGTTTAACAGGGCAGGAGGCAAAGAATCAGGGTTCAGGAAGCCTCTGCAAAAACATCTTCCACCACAGTCAACACAGGAGGTATAGCTAAGGGCCTATGCTGGGGTAAAACAAGAATTCCCTAAGCCTCTTCCTGGAATCAGAGAAATCTTGGCCTTCCCATTTAAAATGCTCCCTCATGGAATGCAGAGTCTCTGAAAATGAAAATCCTCAGGAGGAGAAGCTGAAGGAGTGGAATCATCCACATCAGAATCAGAATAATGAGGAAACTCCTGCAAGTCTTCAGCCGAAGACTCAGAAGCCTCTGAACACTGTTCAAAACTCTCAAACTCAGGCTCCACCCTAGGCCTCTTATCAGGAGGGGGCATAGAACCTCTAATCATAGTAATCAAATCCTCTGCCATTTTAAGCATATGTTTCTTAGGCACAGAACCTGAAGTGCTAGGAGAAGCCCCCACGGAAGTGAAACTTGGCCTACCTCTCAAAGAAGTCTTGGAAACAGAAGGAGAGGCTCTAACTACCTTAGGAAGAGAGGGAAGAACAGCTACCTGAGAAGCCCCCTCAGCCTGGCCTACCTCCTGAGAAGGCACATCCTGTAACAGTAAAGTCTCTGCCTGAGACTCCACAGAAACTCCTGGCAAAACCTCTGGCTCCACTGAGCCTTCTAAAGAACCGACGTCCGGGACTGCCGGTTCTTCAACCCTAGGCTTTGCTGCTTTGTCCTTGCGCTTTTTAGACGAAGCGGGCGTCGGAGCATCCGACGGCATTTTATAATTACAACGCTTCCCAAACACTAACCTGGCACAGTCTAACCTTCTCTTAATAGTGCGTTTGTTAAATCTAGCACAAGAGCGGCATCCAACAACGTCGTGCTCAGGCCCTAAACAAGGTATACACAAAGTATGGTAATCCCTATGAGGTATCTGTTTCCCACAAGAAATACAGTTATTCACTTTTTCTGACATCCGGTTAAATACTGAGGTAAGAAAAAACCAAAATGTTCTACGGGTACTTAGCCAACTTTGATTCGGTCTGAAACTCCGACTTCAGAAAATTTCAGAACGCCAACCTGCACTCGCAAAACTGCTTCTGCATCGGACCATGCGGCAAAAAAGACTGAGGATATGACGTCGGTCATGCGCATTAGTACCCTGACGTCCTGACATCAGTCTAATGCGCCTTGACCGACGTCAGCCATATACTTTGGTATTCGGGCCGACTGGGACAGCGGACTACCCAATGGTTAGGACTGCAGCAATGTGGAATGAAGAACATCAGAGTGTAGTCAGGGGTTTTAGAAAAGGACATGCAGTAAGTGCACACTACTGTGGAATGCCCGTGGGATACACAGAAACAGAGTTTATTCAGGAGGTTTTAGAAAGGGACATGCAGTAAGTGCACACTACTGAGGGATGCCCGTGAGACAGACAGAAGCAGAGTGTAGTCAGGGGTTTTAGAAAGGGACATGCAGTAAGTGCACACTACTGAGGATGCCCGTCGGACAGACAGAAACAGAGTGTAGTCAGGGGGTTTTAGAAAGGGGCATGCAGAAAGTGCGCACTACTGAGGGATGCCTGTGGGACAGACAGAAACAGAGTGTAGTCAGGGGGTTTTAGAAAGGGACATGCAGTAAGTGCACACTACTGAGGATGCCCATCGGACAGACAGAAACAGAGTGTAGTCAGGGGGTTTAGAAAGGGAGATGCAGTAAATACTCACTACTGAGGGATGCCCGTGGGACACACAGAGTGTAGTAAGGGGGGTTTTAGAAAAGGACATGCAGTAAGTGCAGACTAGGGATGCCTGTGGGACATTCAGAAACAGAGTGTAGTCAGGGGTTTTAGAAAGGGACATGCAGTAAGTGCACACTACTGAGGGATGCCCGTGGGACAGACAGAAACAGAGTGTAGTCAGGGGGGTTTAGAAAGGGACATTCAGTAAGTGCACACTACTGAGGGATGCCCGTGGGGCACGCAGAAACAGAGTGTAGTCGGGGGGGTAGAAAGGGACATGCAGTGAGTGCACACTACTGAGGGATGCCCGTGGGACAGACAGAAACAGAGTGTAGTCAGGGGTTTTAGAAAGGGACATGCAGTAAGTGCACACTACTGAGGGATGCCCATGGGGCACACAGAAACAGAGTGTAGTCAGGGGTTTTAGAAAGGGACATGCAGTAAGTGCACACTACTGAGGGATGTCCGTGGGACAGACAGAAATAGAGTTTAGTCAGGGGGGTTAGAAAGGGACATGCAAGGGATGCCCATGGGACAGACAGAAACATATTGCAGTCAGGGGGTTTTGGAAAGGGACATGCAGTAAGTGCACACTACTGAGGGATGCCCATGGGACAGACCGAAACAGAGTGTAGTCAGGGGGTTTTAGAAAGGGACATGCAGTAAGTGCACTCTACTGAGGGATGCCTGTGGGACAGACAGAAACAGAGTGTAGTCAGGGGTTTTAGAAAGGGACATACAGTAAGTGCACACTACTGAGGGATTCCCATGGGACCGACAGAAACATATTGCAGTCAGGGGGTTTTGGAAAGGGACATGCAGTAAGTGCACACTACTGAGGGATGCCCGTGGGACAGACAGAAACAGAGTGTAGTCAGGGGGTTTTAGAAAGGGAAATGCAGTAAGTGCACCCTACTGAGGGAGGCCCGTGGCACAGACAGAAACAGAGTGTAGTCAGGGGGTTTAGGAAAGGGACATGCAGTAAGTGCACACTACTGAGGGATGCCCGTGGGACAGACAGAAACAGAGTGTAGTCAGGGGTTTTTAGAAAGGGACATGCAGTAAGTGCACACTACTGAGGGATGCCCGTGGGACAGACAGAAACAGAGTGTAGTCAGGGGGGGGGTTTAGAAAGGGACATGCAGTAAGTCCGCACTAATGAGAGATGCCCGTGGGACAGACAGAAACAGAGTGTAGTCAGGGGTTTTAGAAAGGGACATGCAGTAAGTGCACACTATTGAGGGATGCTAGTGGGACAGACAGAAACAGTGTGTAGTCACGGGTTTTAGAAAGGGACATGCAGTAAGTGCACCCTACTGAGGGATGCCCGTGGGACAGACAGAAACAGAGTGTAGTAAGGGGGTTTTAGAAAGGGACATGCAGTAAGTGCACCCTACTGAGGGATGCCCGTGGGACAGACAGAAACAGAGTGTAGTCAGGGGGTTTAGGAAAGGGACATGCAGTAAGTGCACACTACTGAGGGATGCCCGTGGGACAGACAGAAACAGAGTGTAGTCAGGGTTTTAGAAAGGGACATGCAGTAAGTGCACACCACTCAGGGATTCCTGTGGGACAGACAGAAACAGAGTGTAGTCAGGGTTTTTTAGAAAGGGACGTGCAGTAAGTGCGCACTACTGAGGGATGCCCGTTGGACAGACAGAAACAGAGTGTAGTCAGGGGGGGTTTAGAAAGGGATATGCAATAAGTGTGCACTACTGAGAGATGCCCATGGGACAGACAGAAGCAGAGTATAGTCAGAGGTTTAGAAAGGGACATGCAGTAAGTGCACCCTACTGAGGGATGCCCGTGGGACAGACAGAAACAGAGTGTAGTAAGGGGGTTTTAGAAAGGGACATGCAGTAAGTGCACCCTACTGAGGGATGCCCGTGGGACAGACAGAAACAGAGTGTAGTCAGGGGGTTTAGGAAAGGGACATGCAGTAAGTGCACACTACTGAGGGATGCCCGTGGGACAGACAGAAACAGAGTGTAGTCAGGGGTTTTAGAAAGGGACATGCAGTAAGTGCACACCACTGAGGGATTCCTGTGGGACAGACAGAAACAGAGTGTAGTCAGGGTTTTTTAGAAAGGGACATGCAGTAAGTGCGCACTACTGAGGGATGCCCGTTGGACAGACAGAAACAGAGTGTAGTCAGGGGGGGTTTAGAAAGGGACATGCAGTAAGTGCGCACTACTGAGAGATGCCCATGGGACAGACAGAAGCAGAGTGTAGTCAGGGGGTTTAGAAAGGGACATGCAGTAAGTGCACACTACTGAGGGATGCCCATGGGACAGACCGAAACAGAGTGTAATCAGGGGGTTTTAGAAAGGGACATACAGTAACTGCACACTACTGATGGATGCCCATGGGACAGACAGAAACAGAGTGTAGTCAGGGGTTTTAGAAAGGGACATGCAATAAGTGCACACTACTGAGGGATGCCCGTGGGACACACGGAGATAGAGTGTAGTCAGGGGGGGGGTTTAGAAAGGTACATGCAGTAAGTGCACACTACTGAGGGATGCTAGTGGGACAGACAGAATCAGTGTGTAGTCAGGAGGTTTTGGAAAGGGACATGCAGTAAGTGCACACTACTGAGGGATGCCCGTGGGACAGACAGAAACAGTGTGTAGTCAGGGGGTTTTAGAAAGGGACATGCAGTAAGTGCACACTACTGAGGGATGCCCACGGGACAGACAGAAAAGTACAGTTTTGTACCTACCATAAATGTAGATGTTCGAAGATCCACATTGCTGCAGTCATAACCTGTGGGTAGTCCGCTGTCCTCGGTCGGCCCGAATACCAAAGTGTTAGGCTGGCGTCGGTCATGGTCGCTCAGATCTGACGTCAGTACGCCGTGGTACTAAAGCGCATGACCGACGTCATATCCTCAGTCTTTCTTGCCCCAGATGTCAGAAGGCCCTAAAAAGAAAGGCCATAGCCAAAAAACAGAAAAAACATCCAACCACCCATGTACAAACAATATTTACAACCCAAACCACACAACCACCCCAAACTATAGTGGGGAAGGAGGGAGGGTAAATTGGACTGCAGCAATGTGGATCTTCAAACATCTACATTTATGGTAGGTACAAAACTGTACTATGTTCTTCACCTCACATCGCTGCAGTCATAACCTGTGGGTAGAATCCCAAAGCAAAGGTAAAGGGAGGTTGGCAAAATCATAAAGCATTGGGAGCTGCTAACATGCCCTGTAAAACTGCATTGGCAAACCCAGCCCTAGACTTGGAATAAAGAGGGAGATGGTAAAGTTTAGAAAAAGTGTGCACTGAACTCCAAGTAGCTGCCTCCAAAATATCTTTAGTAGCTACACCCCTTAAAAAAGCAGTAGAAGTGGCAGTAGCCCTAGTGGAATGAGGTCTGATTCCAGCCGGAACCTCCTTACCATGATGAGAATAACAAAAAGCAATACAATGGCCAATCCACTTAGAAATAGTTTGTTTAGAAACGGGTTTCCCCTGAGAGCCCAAAGCAAAAGAAACAAACAACTGTTGAGACTGTCTGAACCCTTTAGTTCTGCTCAAATAATAACGCAACTGCCTGTGAATATCCAAAGAGTGCAAAATTTTCTCCCCTTTATTTTGGGGATCAGCGTAAAATGTAGGCAAATGAATAGATTGGTTCAAGGCCACATTTGAAACAACTTTAGGCATAAAAGTAGGGTTAGTACGCAGGGATACCCTATCCTTATGAAAAATCAGGAAGGGTTCAACTGCCATTAGAGCCTGTAATTCAGATACCCTTCTAGCAGACATAATGGCCAACAAAAAAGCAGTCTTCCAAGACAAAAACTTCAACTCAGATGTAGCTGCAGGTTCAAAAGGAGGTAAAGTGAGTTTTTCCAACACAAAATTGAGATCCCAGGAAGGAGTAGGAGCTCACGGGGGTCTTATGTTCTTTGCCCCTCTAAGAAATTGCTTAAACAAAGGATGAGAGAATAATGGTGGGTCACAGTCATAGTGAGCGGAAATGGCTGCAGCATGAACTTTTACAGAGGAGAAAGACAAACCTTTGTCTAGTAATTCTGTAAGATACTGAAGTGAAACACTCAAATTAGGTACTGAAACATCAAAGCACTTTGCTTTGCTCCAAAGAAAAAATCTCCTCCATTTATCAGCATAAACTTTCCCTGTACTAGGCCGTCTGGCCTCCAAAATAACATTCAAAACTTGTTAAGGAAGCTGCGACCCTCCAGGGTCTAGAACAGAATATGCCAGGCTGTCAGATGCAGGGACTGTATCCTGACATTGAGGAAGTGATTGCCTGCCTGGGACAAAAGGTGTGGAATTGATGGCAAAGGCCAAGGAGGCACCCGTACTAAACTCCTCAGCAGAGGGTACCAGTGCTGACGTGGCCAATCTGGAGCTATTAGAATCATGGAAGGCTTGTCCTGTCTGACCTTCAAGAGCACCTTGGGAAGAAGAGGCAGAGGAGGAAAGGCATAGACGTGAAGATTGCTCCAACTGAATGATAGAGCATCCACTTTCCAAGCTTTTGGATGAAACATCTTTGTGCAAAACTTTGGTAGCTGGAAATTTAGTGGAGAAGCGAACAGATCTATGTCTGGAGTCCCCCAAATCACTGTCAACTGTCGAAATACATGAGGATCCAATTTCCACTCGTGGGGATCCACCATCTGTCTGCTCAAAACATCCGCTAAGGAGTTCTGTGCTCCTGGCAGAAACCTTGCCTGAAGAGTGAGGTGCAAACTGAGAGCAGTCTCCCACAAAATCATAGCTTGCCTGCAAAGAGGGTACGAATGGGTTCCGCCTTGCTTGTTGATGTACCACATGACAGTTGTGTTGTCTGTTTGAATCAACACTTGTCCTGGGTGAAGTAGATCCTTGAAAGCCATCAATGCAAATTGGACTGCTAACATCTCCTACATGTTGATATGCAAATGTTGAAGTCTGGCAGGCCACGTGTCTTGAACCCATTTTCCATTGAGGTGTGCTCCCCAAGCCTTGTCTGAGGCATCTGTCGTTAAGATCTGACTCACCTCTGGTCGGGTCACAGAGAGTCCCTTGTTTAGGTGACATTCCTGAGCCCACCACAAAAATTCCTTTTGAATGCAAGGTATTATCTGAATGACAGTGTCCAAATCGTGGCAGTGTTGAGTCCATACACTTTTGAGATACCATTGTAGCTTCCTCATATGCAGTTTGGCATTGGGAAGCACCAGAATACAAGATGCCATGAACCCCAAGGCTTGAAGGACTGTCCTTGCAGTCAGCCTGGACCGTAGAGACAATTGGTGGAAGTAAAGAGTAAGATTTCTTTTCTTGTCCGGGGTCAAAAACGCCATCTGAGAGGCTGTATTCAGTCTCACACCCAGAAAGCACATGTCCTGAGAGGGTACTAGACTGGACTTTATTTCGTTCACAGAATACCCTAGGCACCTTAACACTGCCATAACATAGTGTAGATGGTGAAGTAGCTTGTCTTTGTCTTGAGCAAGAATCAGGCAATCGTCCAAATAAGGATACATTTGTATTCCCCTTAACCTTAAGAAGGCTATCACCGGAGCCAGAACCTTTGTGAACACCCTGGGTGCAGTAGATAAGCCAAAGGGCAATGCAGAGAACTGATAAGGTAAAGTCCCAGCCCGAAAACGCAGGAATCTCCTGCAGCTGGGCCTGATAGGAATATGAAGATAAGCCTCTTTGAGATCCAGAGTTACCATCCAGTGATCTTTGCCTAGCAGAGGCAGAAGTTGCTGCAAAGTCAGCATTTTGAATTTTGGAATGTCCAAGTATGTGTTGAGAATAGACAAATCCAGAATTGGCCTCCAAGTGTTTCCTTTCTTTGGTACAAGAAACAGACGAGAATAAAATCCTAGGCCCACTTCTGACAGAGGGACCTGCTGGATAGCCCCCATTTGTAGAAGTAAAGAAATCTGTTTGTGAGCCTCCACCTTTTGCTGAGGAGGAACGTCTGGCATGCCTTTGAAAGGAGGCAATGTGTGGAAATAAAACTTGTAGCCTCGGTCTATAATGTCCAATACCCATTTGTCCTGGGTGACTAAAATCCAATTTTGTCTGAAAAGAGCCAACTTTCCTCCCAGAGGAGCTGCCAGACAGGAAGGATCGGGCAGCTGAAGATGCAGGTCATTGGGTCTGTTTACGAAAGGACTGGCCCCTGCCCTCACCTGTAGACTGTGCAGGGGAACTCCACGTCCTAGGCCTGAAAGAACCCTGTACATGAGCTCTGCCCCTACCACGTCTAGATCTGCCCCTAGACTGTAAATCAGAAGAAGGATAAGCCCATCCCTTAGTAGGCCAATTTCTGCTAAACTTAGGGGGCTGCACCTGCAAAAAATCCTTAACAGTCTGCATAGACTTAGCTTTGTCTTCCATTTTCTTCAAGACTGACTCCACAGGAGAACCAAACAAAACTTCAGACTGAAGGGGAGCATCCAAAATTCGAGCTTTAACATGCTCTGACAAGTTCTGATCCTTAAGCCAGGCATGCCTACGAATAACTGACCCAGTGGCAGCCACCCTGGAAGAAGCCTGTAAAGCATCAAAACCACACTGCAAAGAATGCTTACCCACCTGATCAGAGGCATGAACCAAATCCTGTAATTCCTTACACTCTATGCCCTCTGCTAAAGCATCTACCTTAGATTTTAACTGACTAAGTTGGAAATTCTGGTACTTCAGCATATGAAACTGGCAATTCAAAGCCCTCATTGCAAGAGTGGAAGAGGTATACACTTTTTTACCCCACCTATCCAAAGCTCTAGAGTCTTTATCCATAGGAACTGGATTCTTTACAACAGAAGCCCTGACACCCTTAGGTCCCTGGCTAATAGTTTCTGGGTCAGCCCTTGGGCTCTTATACAAATATTTATGAGCCTCTGGCACTCTGTAATACCTGTCTGGCTTAACCGGGGCAGGAGGCAGAGTCTGGATTAAGGGAAGCCTCAGAGAAAACATCCTGAACAACATCCAAAACAGGAGGTATAGCCAAGGGCCTATGCTGTGGTAAGAACAAGAATTCCCTAAGCCTCTTTCGGGAATCTGAGAAATCCTGACCTTCCCATTTAAAATGCTCCCTCATAGAATGCAGGGTTTCTGAAAAAGAAAAATCCTCTGGAGGGAAGCAGAAGGACTAGAATCCTCTGCGCCTGAATCAGAATAAGGGGAAAATCCTGAATGTCTTCAGCCGAAGACTCTGAGTAATCTGAAGAATGTTCCAATCCTTCCACCTCTGGCTCCACCCTAGGCCTCTTATCTGGGGGGGGCATAGAACCTCTGATCAAGGTAATCAAATCTTCTGCCATTTTAAGCATGTGTATTTTTAGGTACAGAACCTGCAGAACTAGGACTGACGCCAGAGGAAGACAAACCAGGCCTGGCCTTGGAAGGTACCTTAGAGACAGAGGGAGAAGGCCTAACCACCTTATGTAAAGTAGGGAATACAGCAACCTGAGAGGCCCCCTCAGCCTGACCCAACTCCTGAGAGGCCACATCTTGCAAAATTAAAGGCTCCCCCAGAGACTCAGCTGAAACCTCGGCTGGATCCACAGATTCCACCGTAGTTTCTAAAGAACCGGCGTCCGGAATGGACGACTCATCCTGCTTGGACTTTAACGATTTTTCCTTACGCTTCTTAGCAGTAGCGGGCGTCGGAGGATCCGACGGCATATTGTAATTACACCGCTTACCGAAGACAAGCCTAGCACAATCTAACCTACGTTTAATGGTGCGCTTATTAAATTTAGCACAAAAGCGACACCCGACTATGTCGTGCTCAGGCCCCAAGCAAGGAATACAGAGAGAGTGGTAATCCCTATGAGGTATCTGTTTCCCACAAGAAATACAATTATTCACTTTTTCTGACATCCGGATTTAACTGAGGCAAGAAAAGACAAAAATATTCCCCAACGGGGTACTTAGCCCAACTTGGTTTTCGGTCTGAAACTCTGAATACGAAAATTTCAGGACGCCGAACGGCACTTGCAAACGCTGCTTCTGCTTCGGACCATGCGTCAAGAAAGACTGAGGATATGACGTCGGTCATGCGCTTTAGTACCACGGCGTACTGACGTCAGATCTGAGCGACCATGACCGACGCCAGCCTAACACTTTGGTATTCGGGCCGACCGAGGACAGCGGACTACCCACAGGTTATGACTGCAGCAATGTGAGATGAAGAACATCAGAGTATAGTCAGGGGGTTTTAGAAAGGGACATGCAATAAGTGCACACTACTGAGGGATGCCCGTGGGACACACGGAGATAGAGTGTAGTCAGGGGGGGGTTTTAGAAAGGGACATGCAGTAAGTGTACACTACTGAGGGATGCCCGTGGGACACACGGAAATAGAGTGTAGTCAGGAGGTTTTAGAAAGGAACATGCAGTAAGTACACACTACTGACGGATGCCTGTGGGACAGACAGAAACAGAGTGTAGTCAATGGGTTTAGGAAAGGGACATGCAGTAAAGTATAGTTTTGTACCTACCATAAATGTAGATGTTCGAGTGCTAATCCAGCTGCAGTCATAACAGATGGGTTCATCTGCTGTCAGGGGGGTCCTCGGTCAGCCGAATTCCAAAGTCTAGGTCCGGCGTCGGTTGTCGTCGCTTCTTCCCTGATGTCAGTGCGCCAGGGGTATAAAAGAACCAGCCGACGCCATTTTCTTCAGTTTTTCTTGCCCCAGATGTCAGGTGCCCCCAGAAGGAAAAATACATAAATTTGTGTGATAAAGCAATGCAATATAATCAAAATACAGTAGTTGCAAGCAAATACACCATAAAAGAATACCCCAATCAGGTTGTATGAGGAGGTGTTAGCCAACAGGTCTGTCCCAAGAGGGGAAGGAGGGAGGGAAACCTGGACTGCAGCTGTATTAGCACTCGAACATCTACATTTATGGTAGGTACAAAACTGTACTATGTTCATCGTGCATACAGCTGCAGTCATAACAGATGGGTAAAATCCCAAAGCTAAGAAAGGGGTGGTAGGCACTAGGTGGAACTAGGAGGAGCCAGAATGCCCTGCAAGACTGCAGTGGCAAAGCCTGCTCTAGTTTTGGAGTATAATGGTAGGTGGTAGTGCCTGGAGAAGGTATGCACAGAACTCCAAGTGGCTGCTTTCAAAATATCTTTGGTAGGAACTCCTCCGAGGAAAGTTGCAGAGGTAGCTGTGGCCCTTGTGGAATGAGATCTGATGACTGTAGGCACAGTTTTACCATGAAAAGAGTAACAAAAGCGTATGCAGTGGGCTATCCATTTTGAGATTGTCTATTTGGAAATTGGCTTCCCTTGAGCTCCTATAGCATAGGACACAAAGAGCTGTTCTGATTTTCTGAAAGGCTTTGTTCTGTCCAAATAATAACGCAGCTGTCTGTGGATGTCCATGGAATGTAGTAGTCTCTCCCCTTTGTTTTGAGGATTAGGGTAAAAGGTAGGTAAGTGTATAGCCTGATTCAAAGCTACCCTGGATACCACTTTAGGCATAAAGGATGGGTTGGTTCGTATGGAAACTCTGTCCTGATGGAAGATGATAAAAGGCTGCACAGCCATGAGGGCTTGTAGTTCCGATACCCTACGAGCTGAGGTGATAGTCAGAAGGAAAGCTGTTTTCCAGGACAAATATTGCAAATCTGTTGAGGCAGCTGGCTCAAAAGGAGGTAAGGTCAGCTTTTCTAGAATGAAATTGAGATCCCAGGCAGGTTTTGGTTGTTTCCTTGGGGTTTTATATTCTTTGCCCCTCTGAGGAACTGTGTTAAGAGGGGGTGAGAGAATAAAGGAGGATCAGTGTTGTATTCTGCAGAAATGGCTGAGGCATGGATTTTGATGGAGGAGAATGAAAGCCCACTGCTTAGCAGCTCAGTTAGATACTGTAATATTTGAGGTAAATTCAGTTTTCCAGGATTCTGGCCCTTTTTCTCATTCAAGGCACAAAACCGTTTCCATTTTGCGGAGTAAGCTTTTCTAGTAGACGGCCTTCTGGCCTCCAAAATGACATCCTGCACCTCCTTGGAGAGTAGGGTCTGTTGTGATATTAAGGAATCTTCCATGCGGCCAGATTGAGTGTTTTCAGCTGACTGTGAAGAGTTTTGAAGCTGTGCTGAGTCAGAAGAAGAGGCATTAGAGGTAGGGTCCATGGAGGGTAATGCGTCAGGCTCCTCAGGAGTGGGTACCAGTGCTGTCTTGGCCAGTCTGGAGCAATGAGAATCATCTTTGGTCTGTCTGCTCTGGTTTTTAATAGAACTTTGGGCAGCAGAGGAAGAGGTGGAAAGGCATAAACTGTCATTGTTGTCCAACTGAAAGAGAGAGCGTCCACTCTCCAGGCCTGTGGATGGAAAGTCCTTGAGCAGAATTTTGTCAATTGGTGATTTTTGTGGGAGGCAAAGAGATCAATGTCTGGCCTTCCCCATGCTTGAATTATCACTGTAAAAACTTGAGGATGCAACTTCCATTCATGTGGATCTGTCATATTTCTGCTTAGGTTGTCTGCCAGCATGTTTTCCTTGCCTGGCAAGTACTGTGCTTGAAGTTCGATTTGTAATTCCAGGGCCATGTTCCAAAGTGACATGGTCAGCCTGCATAGGGGGTATGAATGGGTTCCTCCCTGTTTGTTTATGTACCACATTACTGTGGTGTTGTCTGTCCTTATCAATAGTTGACCTGGATGCAGAACATCTTTGAAAGCTATAATAGCATTTATTACTGCTAGCATTTCCTTTTGATTGATGTGAAGGTGCTTTTCTTTTTGGGACAATTTGCCCTGAATGCACCGATCTGTCATGTGCGCCCCCCAGGCGTAGTCCGAGGCGTCTGTTGTGATGACTTGATTTGCTTGAGGCTTGCAGAATGGGAGACCTGTGTTTGTTTGACATGCTTGATCCCACCACAGAAATTCCTTTTGCAGACATGGAATTAGTGGTATTATTGTTTCCAAGCTGTGGCTGTGTTGAGACCATAGGTTTTTCAGGTACCATTGAAGTTTCCTCATATGCAGCTTTGCACATGGAATTAGTAGGATGCAAGATGCCATGAATCCCAGAGCCTGCAGGATTTTCCTTGCAGTCAGCCTGGTGAAATTTGCTAGTTTTCTGAAGTATTGAATTAGTTGCCCCTGCTTCTCTGGCGTGAGGTAGGCCATCTGGGTGTTTGTGTCCAAGTTGGCACCCAGGAAAATCATTTTCTGAGAGGGTATTAGCCTTGATTTCTTTTTGTTGACTGTGTATCCCAGAGAATTCAACAACATTATTACAAAAGCCAGATATTTCAGAAGTATGTGCTTGCTGTCCGCTTGGATCAGGCAGTCGTCCAAATATGGGTAAATTTGTATCCCTTGAAGTCTGCAGTAGGCAATTACTGATGCCAGGCATTTCGTGAATACTCTGGGCGCAGTAGATAAACCAAAGGGCAATGCAGAGAATTGATAATGAGTTGAACCTGCAAGAAATCTGAGGTATCTTCTGCAATCTTGCCTGATTGGGACATGCAGGTATGCCTCCTTGAGGTCCAATGTTACCAGCCAAGACTCCTTGCCCAGCATGGGAAGAAGCTGCTGTAATGTGAGCATCTTGAATTTTGGCACGAGTAAAAATGTGTTTAGGATGGATAGGTCCAAAATAGGTCTCCAATCTTTTCCCTTCCTTGGTACCAGGAATAGTCTGGAGTAAAAAACCTTGACCTTGTTCTTGTGTAGGTACCTCTTGAATAGCTTTCATGTCCATGAGATCTGAAATTTGCTTTTGTGCCTCTGCCCTTTGATTGTGTGGCAGGTTTGGCATGCCTCTCATTTTTGGAAGGGTGTGAAAATGGAATCTATAGCCTCTGTCTATAATGTCCAGGATCCATTTGTCTTTTGTGACAATATGCCAATTTTTTGAAAATAAGGCCAGTTTTCCGCCTAAAGGTGCTGCCATTTGAGCCTTGCTTGGCATGCAAAGGGGAAAGTCATTGGGTCTGCTTTCTGAATGGCTGCGAACTATCCTCACCACTTCTTTGTGTAGGAGCTTGCCATTGTCTGCCCCTAAACGATCCTTGAGATTGCCCTCTGCCCCTCAGGTGCCTGTATCTACCTCTTTGGGGTCTGTCCGTGGCTGGAAAGGACCAATTTTTGGAAGGCCAATTTCTACTGAAATGTGGAGGTTGTACCTGTAGAAAATCTTTCACTGTTTGCATTGATTTAGCCTTTTCCTCCATTTTCTTTAATACCTCCTCAGCTTTAACAGCAAATAATACAACCTTTTGAAGAGGGGCATCTAGTAAATTAGCTTTGACATGATCTGGTAACGTTTGCTCCTTGAGCCAGGCATGTCTACGTATGACTGATCCTGTAACAGGAGCTCTACATGAGGCCTCTAGAGCATCAAAACCACATTGCAAGGTATGTTTACCCACTTGTTCTGCACTATGCATCAAATCCTAAAACTCCTTCAAGTCTGGTTGTTCAGGTTGTGACATTTTGCTTCTCAACTGTGATAACAGAAACTGTTGGTACTTTAGCATATGGAACTGGCAGTTTAATGTCCTCATGGTTAAGGTGGCCGAGGTATACACCTTTTTTTCCCCACCCTTCTAAGGATCTGGAATCTCTCTCGGAAGGTAATGGGTTTTTAGCAGTGGAGGCCTTAATTCCCTTGGGGCCCTGTGAGATAGTTTCTGGGTCAGCCGCATGGCTTTTGTATAAAAATTGGTGTGAGTCAGGAACCCGGTAGTACCTGTCAGGCTTGACTGCGGCTGGAGGTAAATAATCCGGGTTAAGGCAGGCCTCCGAATACACATCATCTAGTATGTCTAAGACAGGAGGTATAGCCAGAGGCCTGTGCTGAGGTAGCAAGAGAAAATCCCTAAGCCTTTTCTTGGAATCTGAGTACTCTTGGCCTTCCCAGTGGAAGTGTTCCCTTAAGGTATGCAAGGTTTCCCCAAATGAGTAATCCTCTGGGGGGGAGACAGAGGGAATGGACTCTTCAGCATCAGAATCTTCAAAAGGGGAGTAAGAAAGTTCCTGTTCATCAGAGTGCTCTAAAATAATGGAGGCCTGGTCAGAGGAGGGGGATTCTTCCTCCACTCTGGGCCTTTTGTCCGGGGGGGGGTTGAGAACCCCTGATAAGAGTAATCAAATCCTCAGCCATTTTAAGCATCTGTTTTTTAGGCATGGGGCCTGGAGAAGGGCCCTGTGGAGCTTGTCTCTTAGAATGCATGGCTGCTTTAGTCTTAGTGAAAGCCTTGATAGAATAAGAAGAGGAAGGTCTGAAGACACCTTGAGAGGAGGCAGACCTGTCTACATTTTGAGATTCACCACCAAGAGTGGCTTCGGTATCTGTAGTCGGAGTGTGGGCTGAGGAACCTGCGACCTCGGGCACAGAAGACACCGCCAAAGAAGTGTCGTCGGTAGGCAGGGGCTGCGTAGGTGCCTCGCTGAGAACCGGACCACCTGTAGTCAGCTTTGGCGTGGTG
The DNA here is from genome assembly GCF_019279795.1 of Protopterus annectens. Taxonomy (NCBI): domain Eukaryota; kingdom Metazoa; phylum Chordata; order Ceratodontiformes; family Protopteridae; genus Protopterus; species Protopterus annectens. The sequence goes on along the minus strand of NC_056745.1, from coordinate 6,932,298 downwards.
TCGGTAGAGGCCGCGGACCTCGTGTGTCAGTCCTTATCTTTGCATTTTTTAGACAAAACTGGAGTCGGAGTATCCGACGACATAATATAGTTACATTTTTTGCCAAAATAATGCTGGGCGAACTCCGCCCGATGCTTAATGGTGCGTTTGTTGAATGTAGCACAAAAACGAGAGACCGAGACGTCGTGGTCTGGGCCTAAGCAAGGAATGCAGAGGGAATGAAAATCCTTATGCGGTATTTGCTTCCCACAAGAAATACAATTATTAACTTTGTCTGACATCGGTCTGAGGCAAGAAAAGTTTCCCCAACGGGGTACTTAGCTTTAAATAAGACTTCGGTTGCAAAATTTTCGTAATTTCAGGAGATGGTCGACCGGCACTTGTGAACTGCTTCTGCTTCGGGCACCGCGTGGCAAGAAAGACTGGGGAAAATGGCATTGGCTGGTTCTTTTATACCCCTGGCGCACTGACGTCAGGGAAGAAGCGATGACAACCGACGCCGGACCTAGACTTTGGAATTTGGCCGACCGAGGACCCGCCTGATGGCAGGAGAACCCATCTGTTATGACTGCAGCTGTATGCACGATGAACATGTGCACACTACTGAGGGATGCCCGTGGGACAGACAGAAACAGAGTGTAGTCAGGGAGTTTTAGAAAGGGACACTCAGTAAGTGCACACTACTGAGGGATGTCCGTGGGACAGACAGAAACAGAGTGTAGTCAGGGAGTTTTAGAAAGGGACATGCAGTAAGTGCACACTACTGAGGGATGCCCGTGGGACACACAGAAACAGAGTGTAGTGAGGGGGTTTTAGAAAGGGACATGCAGTAAGTGCACACTACTTACGGATGCCTGTGGGACAGACAGAAACAGAGTGTAATCAGGGGGTTTTAGAAAGGGGCATGCAGAAAGTGCCCACTACTGAGGGATGCCCGTGGGACCCACAGAAACAGAGTGTAGTCGTATAGTCAGGGGGTTTTAGAAAGGGACATGCAGTAAGCGCACACTACTGAGGGATGCCCGTGGGACAGACAGAAACAGTGTGTAGTCAAGGGTTTTAGAAAGGGACATGCAGTAAGTGCACACTACTGAGGGATACCCATTGGACAGACAGAAACATATTGCAGTCAGGGAGTTTTAGAAAGGGACATGCAGTAAGTGCACACTACTTACGGATGCCTGTGGGACAGACAGAAACAGAGTGTAATCAGGGGGTTTTAGAAAGGGGCATGCAGAAAGTGCCCACTACTGAGGGATGCCCGTGGGACCCACAGAAACAGAGTGTAGTCGTATAGTCAGGGGGTTTTAGAAAGGGACATGCAGTAAGCGCACACTACTGATGGATGCCCGTGGGACAGACAGAAACAGTGTGTAGTCAAGGGTTTTAGAAAGGGACATGCAGTAAGTGCACACTACTGAGGGATGCCCGTGGGATAGACAGAAACAGAGTGTAGTCAAGGGTTTTAGAAAGGGACATGCAGTAAGTGGACACTACTGAGGGATGCCCGTGGGCCGACAGAAACAGGGTGTAGTCAGGGGGTTTTAGAAAGGGACATGCAGTAAGTGCACACTACTGAGGGATGTCCATGGGGCAGACAGAAACAGAGTGTATTCAGGGGGTTTTAGAAAGGGGCATGCAGTAAGTTCACAGTACTGAGGGATGCCCGTGGGCAGACAGAAACAGGGTGTAGTCATGGTGTTTTAGAAAGGGGCATGCAGTAAGTGCACACTACTGAGTGATGCCCGTGGGACAGACAGAAACAGAGTGTAGTCAGGGGGTTTTAGAAAGGGACATGCAGTAAGTGCACACTACTGAGGGATTCCCGTGGGATAGACAGAAACAGTGTGTAGTCAAGGGTTTTAGAAAGGGACATGCAGTAAGTGCACACTACTGAGGGATGCCCATGGGACAGAGTGTAGTCAGGGGGTTTTATAAAGGGACATGCAGTAAGTGCACACTACTGAGGAATGCCCGTGGGACAGACAGAAACAGAGTGTAGTCAGAAACTAAGTGTAGTCAGGCAGAGGTTTTTAGTATTTAAAGATGGTGCCACAACTCAGGGGAGGAATCAGTAAACTCTCAAGAGGAAGCGGGAGGGAAAATATAGGGTTGACAGGGCTGGGAGGCTTACAATACGATTATGTTAGGAGAACAAGAAAAAGGGGGGAGGCTATGGACCAGGACTTGGAGAAAGCTGTGAGAAGAGAAAAACCCATCAACCGGCCTCCCCAGGTCTCTACCTAAAGGTGTCTGTTTATCTGTGTGAATTCAAAAGCAGATTTAGTAGAGCATCGGGGAAGTAGAATATAAAATAAATGTAAAGCTTTGGGAAATTGTACATATTTGTTACAATAAACGGGAGAATACAATATAAGAATATAATAGAAATGTGATATACAAGATAAATAAAATATAAGAATATAAAAGAAATGTAATGTACAAGATAAATAAAATAGAAGAATACAAAATAAATGTGAAGCTTTGCAAAAATGTATATATTTGTTACAGTAAATGCGAGGAAAAAGGGGGGGGTCCAGTAGTGAGCACAGCAGAAGAATCAGTAGGAGTATTACAGAGAGAAGATTATAATAGACCTGCACTGCGTACAGTCTGTTGATAAAAGTAGAACTTGCAGTGGCTTTTACTGTTTTTACGGGATTCTGCTCTCCATGTTCTTGTATGCAGGCAGTTGCTTCAGGTTTATTATTTTTTTCTTTTCATTTAATTCTTGCATGTTGAGTGGCTGTGGATAATTTATTTGTGAATATGGAGAATAGTAGTGGACCAAGTATTCACCCTTGGGGTTCGGCGACTGAGACAGTTAGCAGAAACGCAAGCAACCTCCATCCCCCAACACAACCCATATGACATATAGCCTACAGACTCAGTGTGCCACTCAACCACAGCCAATAAGGCAAAACAACGTACCCAACACACTAGTCACAGGTGACTCTATGGTCAGGCACACTGATGTCCCACTCACCAGGCTAGACAAGGAGAAGGTTACTGTCATCTGCCTGTTGGGTGCCAGGATCCGCCACATAACTCACACACTCAGGTCACTCCACACCAAGTACAAATATGACTCTGTCATTGTCCATGTTGGTGAGAATGACCTGAGACATACCTCCCTGGACTACATGAAAAGAGACATGGAAGAGCTCTCCGATCTTGTAGCCCAGGCAGGTATGACCCTAGCCCTGAGTAGCATTCTGCCATCACCCAGAATGATACCGCAGTACAAGGACAAAATGATTGACTTCAACAATTGGTTAAGCTTCTGGTGTCATTCTAATGGGATCCAGTATCTGTCTGCTTGGGATGACATGGTCGACAGACTACGATGCTTTGCTACAGATGGCCTGCACCTGTCACCCCTGGGATTCCGGATACTGGCTAAGTCTGTTGCTGCCCCTATAGTGTCTTTTTTAGGCAGGGTTCAAATAACAAATTCACCATCATAACAGGAACAGGCAAAAAAAAAAACTGAAGGTAGTGCTACTCAATGCTAGAAGTCTAAATCTCAAAATGCACTCACTCGAGGCACTCCTTAAAATGGAGAACATCGATATCTGTGCAGTGACTGAGACCTGGTTCAAGGCTCCAGAGAGCACCCCTGCACTACCAGGCTATAACTCATACCACAGTTTTCGGCCATGTAACCTGGACCGAAACACCAAAGGCAGAGGAGTGTCCATATTCATTAAGGATATCCACACCTCCAGGCTAGTTGCTCAGCATAATGCATCCGAGGTTATCCAAGTGCAACTAACTCTGGGCAAAACTGCAATCCAAATTGTAGCTTGCTACAGATCCCCCACCATGCCCCAGAATTTTCACTTCTCTTTTCTTGATGTACTGGAATATATTAGGGTTCAACCAAACACCCTAATAATGGGCAACTTCAACTACCCCACCATTAACTGGGAAAACTACTCGTGTACCAACTCCTTAGCTCAACACTTTCTGGAATTCACAAACTCCAATGCCTTAGATCAACTTATCCACAACCCTACCAGGGGCAACAGTATCCTAGACCTAGTCATTACCAACATGAGTGACCTGTGTTCCACACCTGAAGTCAACTCCTCGTTGGTCCAATCCGACCATAAGCTTATCACCCTTGATATCCACATCCCACCCCCACCCCCCATTAAGGAAACCACAGCAAAAGATTTCTCCAAAGCCAACTTCATGCTTCTTAAGACAGAAGTGGTGAACTTCATGACACCCATGCAGATGGACAATACAGTTACAACTGCTGAATTCTACACAAATGCACTCTATAAGTACTTACACGAGTGCATGGATCGTGCTATCCCAAAAGAAGGAAGCCAATCTGGTGGTCCCCTGCCATAAACAAACTCTACAACAGAAGGAAGAAACTGTTGCAAAAGAGAGTAAAATCCCATGAGTGGAGGAGCTCCCTGGTCAGCCTCAGTAAGAAGCTGAGATCCCTTATAAGATCCTCCAAAGCTAGCTATGAAAACAAAATCACCACTAAATCCAAGGACAACCACAAGTAATTCTATAGCTATGTCAAGAGTCTAGATGGCAACACCCAGATCTGCTCTGAGTTACAGCACAAAGGCATGAAAATTACAGAACCAACTGATATTGCCAACATCCTGGCAGATCGGTTCAGTGCTAACTTTACCCCCCTCTCACCCCCAAAAGGGCCCATATCTATACAGGAAGAATGCAGAGTCCCTGTAATCACAACTACGCAGGTAAAAGCTGCACTCTGTAAAGCCAAAAACACAGCATCCATTGGACCGGACAACATCCCAGGCTGCGTTTTACACAAACTTCAGAACAATCTGGCTCCCCACTTAAGCACCATGTTCAATAATAACCTCACATTAGGCTTTGTGCCCTCTGAATGGTGCGCAGCAACAGTTATCCCACTCCACAAAGGGGGTGCCACCACTGATCCCGGGAACTATTGACCTATTAGCCTGACTAGCCTGGTCTGCAAGGCCATGGAATGTAAAATCATGGAACTCATAAACAAAGACATTGGTAACCTCCAAACTCTGGATCCCACTCAGTTCGGGTTTGTGAAAGGCAGATCATGCCTCCTGAACCTGATCGACTTCTTTGAGGCAGTCACCAAAGCCTTGGATGAGGGTAAGGAGGTTCACACAGCCTTTCTTGACCTCGCCAAGGCTTTCGACACCATCCCCTATTCTGGAATTATAGCTAAACTCACTAAACTAGGTATAAATCCCTACATCACAAGATGGGTTGCCAACTGGCTCACTGACAGAACCCACACTGTAAAAGTTGCAGACTCCAAATTTGACCTCAAGGCAGTGACAAGTGGAGTGCCACAGGGTTTTGTCCTGGGACCTCTCCTGTTTGGTATCTACTTCTCTGAAGTACAGGCTAACACAGAAGGCCTCTGGCTGATGAAGTTCGCAGATGACTGCAAACTAGGAGCCATTGTCAAGTCCCCAAATGACGTGGACATCCTACAGAAGGGCCTCACTGAGACAGATGCCTGGTGTCAGAGCCATGACTTCAAGCTCAATGCCAAAAAGGGCAGTGTCATCCCCTTTGTTAAAAACTCTGTACCCATGAACTACCACATAGGCAGCAATCTACTTAACACCAAATGCGTGATAAGAGACCTTGGGACCTAGGTGGACAGTAATCTCTCCTTTGATAGTCACATTACCACAGTAGTCAGGAAGTCCTTCTACATGGCACACCTCATCATAAAAGGGTTCTCATCCAGGAAAAAAGAGGTCATTATTCCCCTCTACTCATCACTCATTAGACCCATTATAGAGTACAACGCCCCTTTTGGAATGTACCTCACAAGACATCTGCAGCAGCTGGAAAGGCCAAACAAATACCTCACAAAGAGGATTACTGGCCTCAAACAAATGCCCTACACTGACCGCCTCAAAAAACTCCAGCTTTACTCCGTAGCATTTCGCCTACTCCGAGGTAATCTCTGCCTAACATATAAAGCTATGTCAAACCCAGAGCTGTTGGACATGCTACATCTAAAGAAATCCCAATCCCTCCAAGCGACACTCTCTAGGGACCTAAACCTTGTCACCATAATAAACAGGACCCACTGGAGGGATAGATTCCTGTCCCAGAGACTTCCTATACTCTGGAACAAGCTACCCATCTATGTCAAGCAAAGTTCTTCATTAGCACTCTTCAAGAAAAATCTTGATGAGTGGATGGGAAATAGGAAATACACCCGGGGATCACTTCTGTGTCTCTGCTGGACAGTGGCACAGGAAAATAACTTTCTTGGGTGGTGTAAGCTATGGTACCTTGCTGGCTAGGCTTACGTAGACCCTTGGGCCGACAGCCTAGTACCTACCTATGAACCTATGGTTCATTATTCCATTTGACTACTTGTTGGTAGTCTGATAAATAGTTAAGGAACTATAACAGGGTGGAGTTATATAGATTTAGGGAGGCTAGTTTATTGAGAAGTGTCTTGTGGGAAACTGTGTCAAAATCTTTTCACATATCCAAAAAGATAGAGGAGACATGGTGACCATTGTTTCTGAGCTGGTTAATTGAATTAATGAAGTTAACAAGGGCTGTAGTGGTGCTGTGTTTAGGCCTAAACCCTTGTTGGGAAGGGGATAGTAGGTTATTATATAGGATTTAAAGGATCTTAGCAAAAGGAGTGAGAACAGCTATGGGCCTATAGTTGCTGAGTTCAGTGGATGTCCCACCTTTGTGTGGTGGGATTATATGACAGGTTTTCCAGAGTTTTAGGATGTATTGTTCTTTAATGGACTGGTTAATAAGGATAGAAACTGGGAAGGAAGTCATGTCTGATGTAATTTTTAGATAGTCACAGGGAAGCTGATCTGCAGCGAGGGGTGTGAGTTTAAGTTTAGAAAGTTTTTTTTATGGTGCTGGCTTGTATGGGTTTAATTGAGAAGCTGTTGAGCGAATCTAAAGTGTGAATATGTAATAATAGAGGGGTATTAATGTTGTTTTTTACGAGTGATAGGACAGAGTTGATAAAGTAGGAGTTGATCTGTGAAATAATATTATCAGTGGTATTGGTAGAGGTTGGAGAAGGAGTTGTGGTGTGTCTAAGCTTCAGTAGGCCAGACAGTTAATGGCATGCCAGAATTTCTGTGGGTTATTCTGATGTTTAATTGGAGTGGTAGTGTAGTATACTTGTTGTCATGTTTAATTTGTGTTTTATTTAGATTACAGAGCTGTCAGTAGTTGTGCAGTGACGTTTCATTTATCATTGTAAAGATACCAGGCTGGACTCTTTGTTTAAGGAATGTTTTGGTTTCTTTTGTGAACCAAGGAGTAGGTTTAGATTTAATATGAATGTTTTCTAAGGGGTGCTAGGTAATTTAGGATACTGATAAATGTATCAGTAAAATATTGGACAGCCATGTCAAGATGGGGGTGTTTGAGTGGAGACCAGTCACATGTTTGCAAAAGGGTTTTAAATGTTTCTGTGAAGAAACTACTGCCACATTAGAGCGATGTGTTCACAAGCTGATGAGAAGAAGGATCATGAGTGATGATGGAGACATTTTCAAACATCACAGTTTCTCCCTTGGCACTGATGATGGTAGTTTTACAATCATAGGTGCAGTAGGACTGGGAGGAGGTAGAGGCAGATGGGGGGGGTGGAGGGTGAAAGAAGTGGCGTCAGTCCCTCCAGCACTGGGAAGCCCCGATGAAAAAAAGGTGACGTGCTTTTTATGTAAGAAACTTGGACATGTCAAGGAAGAGTATCCTCGTTATAAGAAATGGAAAAATAAAGAGACAGAGAAGGAACTACATGCTAAGGAAGCAGAGAATAAAAAATGGAACAGGAAAGCAAAAGTCACAAGATGATGGTAGTGAGAATCCAACATTTTTCAATAAGGCAAGGAGAAATTATAAAAAACAACAATATGATAATGAAGGTCATGTATACGCAGTGGAATATGGGGAAAATCCTCTGCATAATCCAGACCACAAGAAAAGACAGGCTGTGTCTCAGGAATAACAACATCCTTTGTATGCAGTGGATGAGGATGATACCTGTCAGGAGCAAAAACACAATATTTATATCATTAGAGATGCCCCTAGAAATATAGGGAATGTTGAAGATTCACAATAGGGGTGTGCTCTCTGTCCAAATAGTTCATTTAATGTCTTTTATGTTGTTTGGGCGGAGGGGATGTTGTGGAAAAATGTCCTAATAGACACAGGATCAGTGGTCTGTGTTACAAACAGAAGGTTAAGGATGGATCTGAGAAAGAAAACTTTAATTTTGGGTTTTAGTGGTAGTGCATGTATTGCAGTAGGCAGTGAACCTGTACAAATTAAATTTGATCAGGACAAGGATCCCGTAACGGGAACATTTTTGATGTATCCCAGTTGTGGGACCACCATAATAGGGATGGATATTATGAACAAGTTCGGAATAGTAATAGATTTCTCTAACTGCATTTTGTGGAAGACAAAAGATGAAGTGGGCAGTGACTGTAAGTCTATGACAGTACAAGTTAACTTGATAAAGAGTAAATGAAAGAGGGCAGTGCCCCTGACAGATGAACAGAAGGACATACGGGACACCATAGAAGAAGAAGAATTTCAGACCCTATGGGCAAAATCAAAAACAGGTTGTAGAAAATTAGAAGTACCAGTCATGGTAGGAAGCTCAAAAGACTTCATCCGTCCTTTCCAAAAACAGTATCCAATTCTGTCTGTAGTGGCAGCTGATATGAATAAATGCATTTTAGAATGGGAACAGGCAGGCATAATTCAAAAGGGACATAGTCCAAGAAATTCACCAATTTGGTCAGGTACAAAGAAAGATGGAAGTTATCATTTGGTAATAGATCCCCAAAAGGTGAATCAGTACACACAACCAAGAGCACATCTAATACTGGGAGTTCCGGAATTAGCAGCTCGGACAAAACCAGAGAGGTAGTGCTTTACTGTGATAGACCTGGCAAATTAATTTGCCTTTACCTTTGAAAATCAGCAGTATGTTATGAATAGATTACCACAGGGTTTTCAAAACAGTCCTGTCATTTTCCATCAGATAGCGGGGACAGTCAAACTACACATACAACAGTTAAAAAAGGTTCTACATGTACTTCAAGATGCAAGGTTTAAAGTAAACAAAGACAAAATTCAGTTCATGTCACAAAAAGTTAAATTTCTAGGTCCTATTATCAGACCACCAGGGAGGGCTCCCTGTAAAGAAATGGTGAGAGGAATTCTGGAGCTGCCAAAACCTTTGACAATTCCAGACTTGCACAAATTCATGGGAATGATGAACTACAACAGAGAAGTTATAGAGGATCATACAACAGCTGCAACTCACTTCTATAAAATGTCCGAACAAAAAGATGATTCTAAAGTGGAGTCGCACTAAAGTAGAGGCACTAAAGATGTTGAAGCAGAAGTTAGCAGAGACAAGAGACCCGATAGCTGCCACCAATAAACTACCTTTTATTTTACAAGCAGCAGCAGGAAAAGAGACACTGTTAGTAGTGCTATTACAATCAAGGCCTCGTCAGATATATCCAGGAATGGAGACACAGCAGCAGGAAAAGAGACACTGTTAGTAGTGCTATTACAATCAAGGCCTCGTCAGATATATCCAGGAATGGAGACGCAGCAGCAGGAAAAGAGACACTGTTAGTAGTGCTATTACAATCAAGGCCTCGTCAGATATATCCAGGAATGGAGACACAGCAGGAAAAGAGACACTGTTAGTAGTGCTATTACAATCAAGGCCTCGTCAGATATATCCAGGAATGGAGACACAGCAGGAAAAGAGACACTGTTAGTAGTGCTATTACAATCAAGGCCTCATGAGATATATCCACGAATGGAGACGCAGCAGCAGGAAAAGAGAAACTGTTAGTAGTGCTATTACAATCAAGGCCTCATCAGATATATCCAGGAATGGAGACGCAGCAGCAGGAAAAGAGACACTGTTAGTAGTGCTATTACAATCAAGGCCTCGTCAGATATATCCAGGAATGGAGACACAGCAGCAGGAAAAGAGACACTGTTAGTAGTGCTATTACAATCAAGGCCTCATCAGATATATCCAGGAATGGAGACACAGCAGCAGGAAAAGAGACACTGTTAGTAGTGCTATTACAATCAAGGCCTCGTCAGATATATCCAGGAATGGAGACGCAGCAGGAAAAGAGACACTGTTAGTAGTGCTATTACAATCAAGGCCTCGTCAGATATATCCAGGAATGGAGACGTAGCAGCAGGAAAAGATACACTGTTAGTAGTGCTATTACAGTCAAGGCCCGTCAGATATATCCAGGAATGGAGACACAGCAGGAAAAGAGACACTGTTAGTAGTGCTATTACAATCAAGGCCTCGTCAGATATATCCAGGAATGGAGACGCAGCAGCAGGAAAAGAGACACTGTTAGTAGTGCTATTACAATCAAGGCCTCATGAGATATATCCAGGAATGGAGACGCAGCAGCAGGAAAAGAGACACTGTTAGTAGTGCTATTACAATCAAGGCCTCGTCAGATATATCCAGGAATGGAGACACAGCAGGAAAAGAGACACTGTTAGTAGTGTTATTACAATCAAGGCCTCGTCAGATATATCCAGGAATGGAGACGCAGCAGCAGGAAAAGAGACACTGTTAGTAGTGCTATTACAATCAAGGCCTCGTCAGATATATCCAGGAATGGAGACGCAGCAGCAGGAAAAGAGACACTGTTAGTAGTGCTATTACAATCAAGGCCTCGTCAGATATATCCAGGAATGGAGACACAGCAAGAAAAGAGACACTGTTAGTAGTGCTATTACAATCAAGGCCTCGTCAGATATATCCAGGAATGGAGACACAGCAGCAGGAAAAGAGACACTGTAAGTAGTGCTATTACAATCAAGGCCTCGTCAGATATATCCAGGAATGGAGACACAGCAGGAAAAGAGACACTGTTAGTAGTGCTATTACAATCAAGGCCTCGTCAGATATATCAAGGAATGGAGACGCAGCAGCAGGAAAAGAGACACTGTTAGTAGTGCTATTACAATCAAGGCCTCGTCAGATATATCCGGGAATGGAGACGCAGCAGCAGGAAAAGAGACACTGTTAGTAGTGCTATTACAATCAAGGCCTCATCAGATATATCCAGGAATGGAGACACAGCAGCAGGAAAAGAGACACTGTTAGTAGTGCTATTACAATCAAGGCCTTGTCAGATATATCAAGGAATGGAGACGCAGCAGCAGAAAAAGAGACACTGTTAGTAGTGCTATTACAATCAAGGCCTCGTCAGATATATCCAGGAATGGAGACACAGCAGCAGGAAAAGAGACACTGTTAGTAGTGCTATTACAATCAAGGCCTCGTCAGATATATCCAGGAATGGAGACACAGCAGGAAAAGAGACACTGTTAGTAGTGCTATTACAATCAAGGCCTCGTCAGATATATCCAGGAATGGAGACACAGCAGGAAAAGAGACACTGTTAGTAGTGCTATTACAATCAAGGCCTCGTCAGATATATCCAGGAATGGAGACGCAGCAGGAAAAGAGACACTGTTAGTAGTGCTATTACAATCAAGGCCTCGTCAGATATATCCAGGAATGGAGACACAGCAGCAGGAAAAGAGACACTGTTAGTAGTGCTATTACAATCAAGGCCTCGTCAGATATATCCAGGAATGGAAACACAGCAGGAAAAGAGACACTGTTAGTAGTGCTATTACAATCAAGGCCTCGTCAGATATATCCAGGAATGGAGACACAGCAGCAGGAAAAGAGACACTGTTAGTAGTGCTATTACAATCAAGGCCTCGTCAGATATATCCAGGAATGGAGACACAGCAGCAGGAAAAGAGACACTGTTAGTAGTGCTATTACAATCAAGGCCTCGTCAGATATATCCAGGAATGGAGACGCAGCAGCAGGAAAAGAGACACTGTTAGTAGTGCTATTACAATCAAGGCCTCGTCAGATATATCCAGGAATGGAGACACAGCAGCAGGAAAAGAGACACTGTTAGTAGTGCTATTACAATCAAGGCCTCGTCAGATATATCCAGGAATGGAGACACAGCAGCAGGAAAAGAGACACTGTTAGTAGTGCTATTACAATCAAGGCCTCGTCAGATATATCCAGGAATGGAGATGCAGCAGCAGGAAAAGAGACACTGTTAGTAGTGCTATTACAATCAAGGCCTCGTCAGATATATCCAGGAATGGAGATGCAGCAGCAGGAAAAGAGACACTGTTAGTAGTGCTATTACAATCAAGGCCTCGTCAGATATATCCAGGAATGGAGACACAGCAGCAGGAAAAGAGACACTGTTAGTAGTGCTATTACAATCAAGGCCTCGTCAGATATATCCAGGAATGGAGACACAGCAGCAGGAAAAGAGACACTGTTAGTAGTGCTATTACAATCAAGGCCTCGTCAGATATATCCAGGAATGGAGACACAGCAGCAGGAAAAGAGACACTGTTAGTGGTGCTATTACAATCAAGGCCTCGTCAGATATATCCAGGAATGGAGACACAGCAGCAGGAAAAGAGACACTGTTAGTAGTGCTATTACAATCAAGGCCTCGTCAGATATATCCAGGAATGGAGACACAGCAGCAGGAAAAGAGACACTGTTAGTAGTGCTATTACAATCAAGGCCTCGTCAGATATATCCAGGAATGGAGACACAGCAGCAGGAAAAGAGACACTGTTAGTAGTGCTATTACAATCAAGGCCTCGTCAGATATATCCAGGAATGGAGACACAGCAGCAGGAAAAGAGACACTGTTAGTAGTGCTATTACAATCAAGGCCTCGTCAGATATATCCAGGAATGGAGACACAGCAGCAGGAAAAGAGACACTGTTAGTAGTGCTATTACAATCAAGGCCTCGTCAGATATATCCAGGAATGGAGACACAGCAGGAAAAGAGACACTGTTAGTAGTGCTATTACAATCAAGGCCTCATCAGATATATCCAGGAATGGAGACACAGCAGCAGGAAAAGAGACACTGTTAGTAGTGCTATTACAATCAAGGCCTCATCAGATATATCCAGGAATGGAGACACAGCAGCAGGAAAAGAGACACTGTTAGTAGTGCTATTACAATCAAGGCCTCATCAGATATATCCAGGAATGGAGACGCAGCAGGAAAAGAGACACTGTTAGTAGTGCTATTACAATCAAGGCCTCGTCAGATATATCCAGGAATGGAGACGCAGCAGGAAAAGAGACACTGTTAGTAGTGCTATTACAATCAAGGCCTCGTCAGATATATCCAGGAATGGAGATGCAGCAGGAAAAGAGACACTGTTAGTAGTGCTATTACAATCAAGGCCTCGTCAGATATATCCAGGAATGGAGATGCAGCAGGAAAAGAGACACTGTTAGTAGTGCTATTACAATCAAGGCCTCGTCAGATATATCCAGGAATGGAGACACAGCAGCAGGAAAAGAGACACTGTTAGTAGTGCTATTACAATCAAGGCCTCGTCAGATATATCCAGGAATGGAGACACAGCAGCAGGAAAAGAGACACTGTTAGTAGTGCTATTACAATCAAGGCCTCGTCAGATATATCCAGGAATGGAGACACAGCAGCAGGAAAAGAGACACTGTTAGTAGTGCTATTACAATCAAGGCCTCGTCAGATATATCCAGGAATGGAGACAGCAGCAGGAAAAGAGACACTGTTAGTAGTGCTATTACAATCAAGGCCACGTCAGATATATCCAGGAATGGAGACAGCAGCAGGAAAAGAGACACTGTTAGTAGTGCTATTACAATCAAGGCCTCGTCAGATATATCCAGGAATGGAGACACAGCAGCAGGAAAAGAGACACTGTTAGTAGTGCTATTACAATCAAGGCCTCGTCAGATATATCCAGGAATGGAGACACAGCAGCAGGAAAAGAGACACTGTTAGTAGTGCTATTACAATCAAGGCCTCGTCAGATATATCCAGGAATGGAGACACAGCAGGAAAAGAGACACTGTTAGTAGTGCTATTACAATCAAGGCCTCGTCAGATATATCCAGGAATGGAGACACAGCAGGAAAAGAGACACTGTTAGTAGTGCTATTACAATCAAGGCCTCGTCAGATATATCCAGGAATGGAGACACAGCAGCAGGAAAAGAGACACTGTTAGTAGTGCTATTACAATCAAGGCCTCGTCAGATATATCCAGGAATGGAGACGCAGCAGCAGGAAAAGAGACACTGTTAGTAGTGCTATTACAATCAAGGCCTCATCAGATATATCCAGGAATGGAGACGCAGCAGGAAAAGAGACACTGTTAGTAGTGCTATTACATTCAAGGCCTCATCAGATATATCCAGGAATGGAGACACAGCAGGAAAAGAGACACTGTTAGTAGTGCTATTACAATCAAGGCCTCATCAGATATATCCAGGAATGGAGACACAGCAGCAGGAAAAGAGACACTGTTAGTAGTGCTATTACAATCAAGGCCTCATCAGATATATCCAGGAATGGAGACGCAGCAGCAGGAAAAGAGACACTGTTAGTAGTGCTATTACAATCAAGGCCTCATCAGATATATCCAGGAATGGAGACGCAGCAGCAGGAAAAGAGACACTGTTAGTAGTGCTATTACAATCAAGGCCTCGTCAGATATATCCAGGAATGGAGATGCAGCAGCAAGAAAAGAGACACTGTTAGTAGTGCTATTACAATCAAGGCCTCGTCAGATATATCCAGGAATGGAGACGCAGCAGGAAAAGAGACACTGTTAGTAGTGCTATTACAATCAAGGCCTCGTCAGATATATCCAGGAATGGAGACACAGCAGGAAAAGAGACACTGTTAGTAGTGCTATTACAATCAAGGCCTCGTCAGATATATCCAGGAATGGAGATGCAGCAGCAGGAAAAGAGACACTGTTAGTAGTGCTATTACAATCAAGGCCTCATCAGATATATCCAGGAATGGAGACACAGCAGCAGGAAAAGAGACACTGTTAGTAGTGCTATTACAATCAAGGCCTCGTCAGATATATCCAGGAATGGAGACACAGCAGGAAAAGAGACACTGTTAGTAGTGCTATTACAATCAAGGCCTCGTCAGATATATCCAGGAATGGAGACACAGCAGGAAAAGAGACACTGTTAGTAGTGCTATTACAATCAAGGCCTCGTCAGATATATCCAGGAATGGAGACGCAGCAGGAAAAGAGACACTGTTAGTAGTGCTATTACAATCAAGGCCTCATCAGATATATCCAGGAATGGAGACACAGCAGCAGGAAAAGAGACACTGTTAGTAGTGCTATTACAATCAAGGCCTCGTCAGATATATCCAGGAATGGAGACACAGCAGGAAAAGAGACACTGTTAGTAGTGCTATTACAATCAAGGCCTCGTCAGATAT
Organism: Protopterus annectens; assembly: GCF_019279795.1. Lineage (NCBI taxonomy): Eukaryota > Metazoa > Chordata > Ceratodontiformes > Protopteridae > Protopterus > Protopterus annectens. Next base: position 6,916,918 of record NC_056745.1, on the reverse strand, counting down.
ATCCAGGAATGGAGACAGAGCAGGAAAAGAGACACTGTTAGTAGTGCTATTACAATCAAGGCCTCGTCAGATATATCCAGGAATGGAGACACAGCAGCAGGAAAAGAGACACTGTTAGTAGTGCTATTACAATCAAGGCCTCGTCAGATATATCCAGGAATGGAGACACAGCAGCAGGAAAAGAGACACTGTTAGTAGTGCTATTACAATCAAGGCCTCGTCAGATATATCCAGGAATGGAGACACAGCAGCAGGAAAAGAGACACTGTTAGTAGTGCTATTACAATCAAGGCCTCGTCAGATATATCCAGGAATGGAGACACAGCAGCAGGAAAAGAGACACTGTTAGTAGTGCTATTACAATCAAGGCCTCGTCAGATATATCCAGGAATGGAGACACAGCAGCAGGAAAAGAGACACTGTTAGTAGTGCTATTACAATCAAGGCCTCGTCAGATATATCCAGGAATGGAGACAGCAGCAGGAAAAGAGACACTGTTAGTAGTGCTATTACAATCAAGGCCTCGTCAGATATATCCAGGAATGGAGACACAGCAGGAAAAGAGACACTGTTAGTAGTGCTATTACAATCAAGGCCTCGTCAGATATATCCAGGAATGGAGACACAGCAGCAGGAAAAGAGACACTGTTAGTAGTGCTATTACAATCAAGGCCTCGTCAGATATATCCAGGAATGGAGACACAGCAGGAAAAGAGACACTGTTAGTAGTGCTATTACAATCAAGGCCTCGTCAGATATATCCAGGAATGGAGACACAGCAGCAGGAAAAGAGACACTGTTAGTAGTGCTATTACAATCAAGGCCTCGTCAGATATATCCAGGAATGGAGACACAGCAGGAAAAGAGACACTGTTAGTAGTGCTATTACAATCAAGGCCTCGTCAGATATATCCAGGAATGGAGACGCAGCAGGAAAAGAGACACTGTTAGTAGTGCTATTACAATCAAGGCCTCGTCAGATATATCCAGGAATGGAGACACAGCAGGAAAAGAGACACTGTTAGTAGTGCTATTACAATCAAGGCCTCGTCAGATATATCCAGGAATGGAGACAGAGCAGCAGGAAAAGAGACACTGTTAGTAGTGCTATTACAATCAAGGCCTCGTCAGATATATCCAGGAATGGAGACGCAGCAGCAGGAAAAGAGACACTGTTAGTAGTGCTATTACAATCAAGGCCTCGTCAGATATATCCAGGAATGGAGACACAGCAGGAAAAGAGACACTGTTAGTAGTGCTATTACAATCAAGGCCTCGTCAGATATATCCAGGAATGGAGACGCAGCAGGAAAAGAGACACTGTTAGTAGTGCTATTACAATCAAGGCCTCGTCAGATATATCCAGGAATGGAGACACAGCAGCAGGAAAAGAGACACTGTTAGTAGTGCTATTACAATCAAGGCCTCGTCAGATATATCCAGGAATGGAGATGCAGCAGCAGGAAAAGAGACACTGTTAGTAGTGCTATTACAATCAAGGCCTCATCAGATATATCCAGGAATGGAGATGCAGCAGGAAAAGAGACACTGTTAGTAGTGCTATTACAATCAAGGCCTCATCAGATATATCCAGGAATGGAGACGCAGCAGCAGGAAAACAGACACTTTTTGTAGTGCTATTACAATCAAGGCCTCGTCAGATATATCCAGGAATGGAGACACAGCAGCAGGAAAAGAGACACTGTTAGTAGTGCTATTACAATCAAGGCCTCGTCAGATATATCCAGGAATGGAGACGCAGCAGGAAAAGAGACACTGTTAGTAGTGCTATTACAATCAAGGCCTCGTCAGATATATCCAGGAATGGAGACACAGCAGGAAAAGAGACACTGTTAGTAGTGCTATTACAATCAAGGCCTCGTCAGATATATCCAGGAATGGAGACACAGCAGCAGGAAAAGAGACACTGTTAGTAGTGCTATTACAATCAAGGCCTCGTCAGATATATCCAGGAATGGAGACGCAGCAGGAAAAGAGACACTGTTAGTAGTGCTATTACAATCAAGGCCTCGTCAGATATATCCAGGAATGGAGATGCAGCAGGAAAAGAGACACTGTTAGTAGTGCTATTACAATCAAGGCCTCATCAGATATATCCAGGAATGGAGACACAGCAGCAGGAAAAGAGACACTGTTAGTAGTGCTATTACAATCAAGGCCTCATCAGATATATCCAGGAATGGAGACGCAGCAGGAAAAGAGACACTGTTAGTAGTGCTATTACAATCAAGGCCTCGTCAGATATATCCAGGAATGGAGACACAGCAGCAGGAAAAGAGACACTGTTAGTAGTGCTATTACAATCAAGGCCTCGTCAGATATATCCAGGAATGGAGATGCAGCAGCAGGAAAAGAGACACTGTTAGTAGTGCTATTACAATCAAGGCCTCGTCAGATATATCCAGGAATGGAGACGCAGCAGGAAAAGAGACACTGTTAGTAGTGCTATTACAATCAAGGCCTCGTCAGATATATCCAGGAATGGAGACACAGCAGCAGGAAAAGAGACACTGCTAGTAGTGCTATTACAATCAAGGCCTCGTCAGATATATCCAGGAATGGAGACGCAGCAGCAGGAAAAGAGACACTGTTAGTAGTGCTATTACAATCAAGGCCTCGTCAGATATATCCAGGAATGGAGACACAGCAGGAAAAGAGACACTGTTAGTAGTGCTATTACAATCAAGGCCTCGTCAGATATATCCAGGAATGGAGACACAGCAGGAAAAGAGACACTGTTAGTAGTGGTATTACAATCAAGGCCTCGTCAGATATATCCAGGAATGGAGACGCAGCAGCAGGAAAAGAGACACTGTTAGTAGTGCTATTACAATCAAGGCCTCGTCAGATATATCCAGGAATGGAGACACAGCAGCAGGAAAAGAGACACTGTTAGTAGTGCTATTACAATCAAGGCCTCGTCAGATATATCCAGGAATGGAGATGCAGCAGCAGGAAAAGAGACACTGTTAGTAGTGCTATTACAATCAAGGCCTCGTCAGATATATCCGGGAATGGAGATGCAGCAGCAGGAAAATAGACACTGTTAGTAGTGCTATTACAATCAAGGCCTCGTCAGATATATCCAGGAATGGAGACACAGCAGGAAAAGAGACACTGTTAGTAGTGCTATTACAATCAAGGCCTCGTCAGATATATCCAGGAATGGAGACACAGCAGGAAAAGACACTGTTAGTAGTGCTATTACAATCAAGGCCTCGTCAGATATATCCAGGAATGGAGACACAGCAGCAGGAAAAGAGACACTGTTAGTAGTGCTATTACAATCAAGGCCTCGTCAGATATATCCAGGAATGGAGACACAGCAGCAGGAAAAGAGACACTGTTAGTAGTGCTATTACAATCAAGGCCTCGTCAGATATATCCAGGAATGGAGACGCAGCAGCAGGAAAAGAGGCACTGTTAGTAGTGCTATTACAATCAAGGCCTCGTCAGATATATCCAGGAATGGAGACGCAGCAGCAGGAAAAGAGACACTGTTAGTAGTGCTATTACAATCAAGGCCTCGTCAGATATATCCAGGAATGGAGAGGCAGCAGCAGGAAAAGAGACACTGTTAGTAGTGCTATTACAATCAAGGCCTCGTCAGATATATCCAGGAATGGAGACACAGCAGCAGGAAAAGAGGCACTGTTAGTAGTGCTATTACAATCAAGGCCTCATCAGATATTTCCAGGAATGGAGATGCAGCAGGAAAAGAGACACTGTTAGTAGTGCTATTACAATCAAGGCCTCGTCAGATATATCCAGGAATGGAGACGCAGCAGGAAAAGAGACACTGTTAGTAGTGCTATTACAATCAAGGCCTCGTCAGATATATCCAGGAATGGAGACGCAGCAGCAGGAAAAGAGACACTGTTAGTAATGCTATTACAATCAAGGCCTCATCAGATATATCCAGGAATGGAGACACAGCAGCAGGAAAAGAGACACTGTTAGTAGTGCTATTACAATCAAGGCCTCGTCAGATATATCCAGGAATGGAGATGCAGCAGCAGGAAAAGAGACACTGTTAGTAGTGCTATTACAATCAAGGCCTCGTCACATATATATCCAGGAATGGAGACACAGCAGCAGGAAAAGATACACTGTTAGTAGTGCTATTACAATCAAGGCCTTGTCAGATATATCCAGGAATGGAGATGCAGCAGCAGGAAAAGAGACACTGTTAGTAGTGCTATTACAATCAAGGCCTCGTCAGATATATCCAGGAATGGAGACACAGCAGCAGGAAAAGATACACTGTTAGTAGTGCTATTACAATCAAGGCCTTGTCAGATATATCCAGGAATGGAGAGGCAGTTTGGACCAATCACCTTTTGCAGTAAAAAAAATGACTCCAGTGGAAAAAGGCCATTATACCTGCATTCAGTAGCTTTTGGGCCATTTATTGGGGAATAAAACAGACAGAATACTTAGCAATGTTTTCAGGGGCCATCGTACAAACTCTGCATCAAACAATAAAAACTCTAAGTAACAGTGAGATGAACAAAATCACTGAGATGGTTAGTCAATCTGTCTTTTTGAAATGACTGGTACATTCAGTACAAAAGATGTATACGGAGAGACAGGGGACAAGTATTACCCATCCAGTTTTACTGACTATGAAGGAAAGCCACATGATTGCATGGCAGATCTGGAAAAGCCAGATAGGACACCATTAAAAGCAGATCATGACCACCACATTCCGACTGTTATGTGGATGGAGCCCAGTTCTGGAAATATGGGACATATTACATTGGATTTACAATAGTGACACTAAAAGAAGGAAAGAAACCAATTCTGATCAAACTACCAGCACAGAGGGCAGAATTGGAAGAATTGGAAATATGTTTTGCAGCATTTCCATTTGATAAAGACGTACAATAACCATGCCTATGTGGTAAATTCATTAAGACTACATATGGCAACATGGGCATGGAGAGGGTTTGTTGATACTGCAGGAAAGTCTTTAAAGCATGCTCCCATCTTACAGGACATATGGAAAGTGATGCAAAAGTATCAGATGTGGGGGCAATTCTGTATTTTAAAATCTAGACCCCACCAAAAGACAACCAACAAAGATGCAAGACGAATTGCTTTAGCTGATGCCAAAGCAAAGGAAGCCACTAAAAAGGACAGCCTTTATACCCTGAAGAAACTGACAGGGAATTCCAGGTCTCCAAAGTACAGTCACTAGAGGTGGGGAAACAAATAGGTACAGATTTGGAAAAGCTCCAGAAGGAGAAGGGAATACCGGGATGATTGGAACGATGTGAGTTAGACGGCAATGGGGTGGACTGGCAGTTTTACATTTTTCATATACAAAAAGGGCTACACTTACCATACATTCCATATCAACTAGAAAAACACTAGTGAGATTTAACCACCAAATTTTGGGACATATAGGGATGGAAAACTTATGGTCAGTTGTTGTTGTTGTTGGTCTTTCGGCTTTTCCCAGTTAGGGGTCGCCACAGCGGAACTCCGGTCCGCTAATGATTGGCAGTTAGTTTTTATGGTGTCGAGTTGCTAGCCCAACACCCAACCTTCAACGAAGGAACGCCCATTCAACGCATGTCTTTTGAACACCCACTCGACCGCAGGGAGGACATACAGACTCCACACAGAAGACACTCCCAACCCAAGCCGAGAATCGAACGGGAGAACCTCTTGCTGTGAGGCAACAATGTTACCACTGCACCACCATGGAAGGATAGTAATAACAGAAAAGCATTGGAATCCAAGTCTGAATAAAATGTATAAAGTAGTGCAGGATGAATGTCTGACATGTCTTCAGACAAATGCTAAATGTAAAAAGCTGCAGTTGCACAGGGGACCTGTGGTGGATGGGGCATGGTATGCTGTACAAACTGACTAAGCAGCTCCACTGCCTCCGGCAAAAGGTGGACATTGCTATTTGCTGGTAGCAGTAGATGTATTTTCAAAACGTGACATGTTAGGAATTCAAGAAAGATTCCATATAGTGCAATCTTACATCATAAGACTATGATTTCCTTAGAGAAATTTAAATTCCTAGCCTTTTCAATAAACCCGAAAAATTTAACTAATCTTACAAATAAAACAAAAAGAATCAACAAACATAATCATATTAAAGAAATATATTTGTCAAGAAAAAAGAAACGTTTATAATATACATGACATAACTGATGAATTTAGCATCATTTTCACATGATAAATCAAACATCTCAGATCATTCAACCATTAGATAAGATAAAACAATACATTAAATAAAACCCTGTATGTCACACAACAAACAACAGTCAGAAATCATAGATAAACAGATATCTTTACCAGACATACAAACTCAAATTAACAAACTTAAACAGAACAAAGCACCAGGTAATGATGGCATCATACCTGAATTGGATAAAATCATGCCTAAAACAGCTATTTCTTTACTACATAATGTATTCCATAAAGCCCAGAATTACATTATTTTGCCCCCATCATGGAAATATACTTTTATTTTGCCCATTCTTAAATCTAGTAAGCACCCTAAATTATGTACGTCGTATAGGCCCATAACTCTTTTAAATATTGATTACAAAATGTTTATGAATGTCTATGCTGATAGACTAAAAAAATTCTACCCCATTTAATTAATGATGACCAAACAGGTTTTGTAACTAATAGAAGTACATGAGATAACATCAAACAGTCTCTTATTTTAATTGATCATTCACAGAAAGAAAAAAAAAAAAAAAATGGTCTCTGGTTAGTCTTGACATTAACTCAGCATTCGATTCAATACATTGGTATTATCTATTCACATTATTACAATGTTTAAACTTTTCAGATAATTTTATTAATTTACTATTACACCTTTATAAAGGCACTCTGGCTTATATCAAAATTGCATCATACACATCGACTCAAATACCCATCACTAAAGGAACAAAACAAGGCTGTCCCTTACCTGCCTTATTGTTTATTCTCATAGTAGAACCATGGGCTAACGATATACAAGGAAATAAAAACATAGAAGGTTTGGAAATTAGTGACAAAATAACTTGTAAAATTCAGTTATTTGCTGCTGATGTGCTCATCACTACTAAGGGAGATACTTCCTCCATAACAGCCTTATTTGAAACTGTTAACACATTTCAATTTATATCTGGACTGGCATTCAATGATAATAAAACTAAGATCCTCCCTATTTAAACAATAAGAGAAACTAACAAATGTATCACAGATCAAATTACATATTTAGGCATCATTCTTGCTAAAGATATTAAATTAATCACAAAACTAAATTATAATAGATGTTATGTAAATATTCAAACTTTGTTAACAAAATGGAATACAATTATAATTATAACTGAGGAAAGGTTAACTATCATTAAAATGATAATCCTTCCTAAAATTCTCTATATTATACAATCTATTTTAATACTTCCCAGTAAAGTTTTCATTAATAAGATCAATTCTCTGTTACTAAAGTTTTTTTGGTTTCCCAGGAAACCTAGAATAGCACTCAAACATCACCTTCATAGTTGGAACAAAGGGGGCATAGCCTTTCCTGATTTGAACCTTTATTCTAATCCAGTTATTATTAGATCCATAGCACAACTTTTAGATACATCATATCAGGCCAAATGGAAAATATTCTGGGAATCCTCAGCTATGCTATTAATATCAAAACCACAGCCATACAAATTAGAATTAATAAATAACCCAATATTATGGCTACTTAAAGGTTACTTCATGTCACACAGCATACCCAAACATTCATTTAGCTACTTACACAACATAATAATACATTTTAGAAACTTTATATTTAAACACACTAAGTACAAGGAACATTTTTTTACAATTTTCCTGATAGCCTTTACTCAAGAATCCTCAGATATAGATAAAATTACCTTGCGTAAACAAAAAGGTCTTTTGTATTGGTTTCAACTTATTACAGATGACAGAGTGAAGGATGTAGATCAGATAATAAGTTAATTTCAGTTAGACAACTCCCTATGGCTTAACATACAATACCTCAGACTATTCTTACAAAATAAGATGAACCTGATCACTTCTGCTAATAAACAGGCCACTAGTATACTGATAGATTTCTTTAATTCATGTATTCAACATAAACAAACTTATTCAGACAACATGGCATTTATATACAGACTTATCAGAGAAGAAACATATTGTTGTCCTGCTAATTTCTGGAACCATTGTTATACAGTTAATAACACACTTCCAAGGGCTCTAGATAAAACAAATATATTAGAATCTGCAGGGAAAACAACACTTTCACTTAAATGGAAACTATATTCCTGGAGATTTTTATATAGATCTTTCTACAGTCCTCAACTAATGTACAAAATTAATGGTAAACTAAATATTTGCAACAGATGTAAGTCTGACACAAACATTGACTGGAACCATATGTTTTATGTCTGCCCTGCTTTACGTCTATTGTGGGAAAACATTAAAGAACTCCTACAAGCAATACTCACAGATAATTTTATTTTGACCAGTTCATTAGTACTCTTCAATACACCCATGCCTGGTTGTGTAAAACAGTTAAACATTCCTTACTTTGGGAATATTCACAGATAATTTTATTTTGACCAGTTCATTAGTACTCTTCAATACACCCATGCCTGGTTGTGTAAAACAGTTAAACATTCCTTACTTTGGGAATATTCACAGATAATTTTATTTTGACCAGTTCATTAGTACTCTTCAATACACCCATGCCTGGTTGTGTAAAACAGTTAAACATTCCTTACTTTGGGAATATTCACAGATAATTTTATTTTGACCAGTTCATTAGTACTCTTCAATACACCCATGCCTGGTTGTGTAAAACAGTTAAACATTCCTTACTTTGGGAATATTCACAGATAATTTTATTTTGACCAGTTCATTAGTACTCTTCAATACACCCATGCCTGGTTGTGTAAAACAGTTAAACATTCCTTACTTTGGGAATATTCACAGATAATTTTATTTTGACCAGTTCATTAGTACTCTTCAATACACCCATGCCTGGTTGTGTAAAACAGTTAAACATTCCTTACTTTGGGAATATTCACAGATAATTTTATTTTGACCAGTTCATTAGTACTCTTCAATACACCCATGCCTGGTTGTGTAAAACAGTTAAACATTCCTTACTTTGGGAATATTCACAGATAATTTTATTTTGACCAGTTCATTAGTACTCTTCAATACACCCATGCCTGGTTGTGTAAAACAGTTAAACATTCCTTACTTTGGGAATATTCACAGATAATTTTATTTTGACCAGTTCATTAGTACTCTTCAATACACCCATACCTGGTTGTGTAAAAAAAGTTAAACATTCCTTACTTTGGGCAATACTGGCAGGAGCCAGGAAAACTATAACAAGAAACTGGACATCTGAATCCCCTCCTTCCTATAATGATTTTAAGAAAATTCTAATGGAAGTTTGTCAATTGCAGATTGCAACTATGACATCTAGAACATCTAGAAAAACTTATAATTATCATATATGGGTTAATCTACAGAATTTTTTGAAACGAGATTGACAATATCATCATATAAATCAAATTTCAACCTCTCTACGTGTTATATATATGGAATAACCAAATGCTAGGCAACGTAATGATATTCAACGGATATCTTTGTATATAGTTTTAGTAATTTCACTTTATTTGTTAAACATTGTTATGTGAATGCTTATGTGAACACTTTTTGAATTGTAAATATCCTTATGTTAAAAGAACATGTAATTGTTTATATTTACTTCTTTAAAATCAATAAAATTGTTTAAAAAAAAAAGAAAGATTCCATATACCATGTGACAAAAGGAAATGTTGCCAGCACAGCTATTTGGAATTGCATAAATAATTATGTCATTTGTGAATATTAACATGATTTATATAAGATGCTTGTGGTACAACTGTATCAGAACTGTAGGTCATGTGTATATCAAACTGGTTTGTACAGATGTGTGTTAAAAACGTATTTTATAAAGTATTTGTGTTTGAAATGCATTTGCAGTGTGCTCTACTGGACAAAAATGTAAATGCACAATTGTAACTTTAAATGTATATGTTAACAAAGGAAACCAGAGGGTTAACCTCATTCCAGCAAACTTCAGAAAATATCTAAAATTGAATTACTTTATAGGCTAGGCCAGAGACTTAAAGTCTGTACTTGGGAGCTTTCTGCATTGTCTTTAGGGTGGACTAATTACTAGTCTTGAAATGTGGAGGAATGTAATTGTTTTATGATTTCCAGCATCTGACAAAGATCTAAGCAGAGCGCTTATCTATGTATTTTTACAGGCAGATGCTGAATGCTACCATCTGCCATCAATGGTTGGTTTGGCCTTGGGAACTAGAAGTCAGATGACAAGAAATGATGTCATTCTGAAAGCTTTCCCAGCAGTAATATTTGAGCTATTAATTTGAGAAGTCTCTTAGTGAAACAGAACATTCTACATTCTGTCTTGGACCTGACAACAAGAAGATCCATTCACTACATCTGCCTTGCTCTATTAGTAAGTTCTTAGGTTATAGTAATTCTCTTAGATTGAGTCAGGAATATAGTGAAGCTTAGTTTAAAAATGTTTCTTTATTTATTTGAGACTATCCTGCAATGTTGTTTTAAATATTTCCTATGGTTTTGAACTCTGATGTCACTGTGACTATATATTTAGTATTGTTTTGTTCTTTTATTATTTATTATTAAATATATTTAAACCTTTCATTGTGGCTGATCTATGTAGAGGTATTTACGTTTTGAGAGTACTTCCTTATTTATTTGGTGACACTGTGTGTACCACTCCTAATAGCTTTGCTCTTGGTCAAACTACCATTTGTATTAGTATTAATGTTACATGGTAAGATTGGACACCCTTTGTTAAGGGCCTTAAAGTAGATAAGGAGTGACTGGTGGCAGTGAAAACTAACCTTATAATTTGGGCAGAAGGGAGCATAGCTACCAAACCTGTGCCAGCCTTTCCCAGGTGTGTGTGTGTGTGTGTGTGTGTGTGTGTGTGTGTGTGTGTGTGTGTGTGTGTGTGTGTGTATAACTCAAACCTCAAAGAGTGAGTGTATCAGCTACTTGGGTAGGGACACGAAGCACAGGTTGGACAGAGATGGTGCTGGAGGTCTTAGCTTTGTCACTCAGCTGAGATCTCAACTCTATACCTGTGCCAGTGGGGAGTCTTATTGGGAATCTGAAGGAAGAGTTTGAAACCAGTCCCAGACTGACTGTGGTCTCTGTGTGCTCTTAAGGGAAATTGTACTTGATGCAGAGAGCTGCATCTGGAAATACTGTGTGTGTACTTGTCATCCTCTCAGTGAATGTCCCCCACTTGTGCCAGTGGTGAGGAATGAGGCACCTTGATTACTGGTCCAGTGATGGGATGTCACATACCATTACATCCACAATCAAATGGGGTAGTGGAAAGAATGAACAGAACTTTAAATGACTGGATAAAAAATATGCATTGAAAAAGGAAATGATTGGGTAAAACATTTACCTAACATTCTGATGGAAATCAGATCAACACCCATTAGTATAATGGGCAGAAAAATCCTCCTACAGTTTCCTTTTGATCCAAAGATCCACAGTGAGAGGCCACTGTTGGAGTCAGCAACAGTGGCAGCAAAACATCAACAATGGACGAAAGACCTGCAAGAAATATGCCAAGGCATAGCTGGAGAGCAAGGATTACATTTATGGAAAAAGGTTCCAGTATTGTCAGAAAAAGAAAACATTCAAATTGGAAGTAAAGATATGGTAAAAAAAAATCAGTAAAACTGGTCCATGGAACAGTAACTGGCAAGGACCTTTTGAAGTAAAGAAGATAACTGGGCCTTTGGTACCAAAAGTAAAACATGTAAAAAAAGCCTAAGAAAACCATGTTGGTACATAAGGATCAATGAAAATAATACGACAGGGAAAGGCAGACAAATGAGTTCTTATCTGTTTTTCATAGGTTCATAGGTAGGTACTAGGCTATCAGCCCTGGGGCCTATACAAGCCCAGCCAAAAAGGTACCCTGGCTTTTGCCACCCAAGAAAATTATTTTCCTGTGCCACTGTCGAGCAAAGCCACAGAGGTGATCCCCGGGGTGAGATTCCTATTTCTCATCCAATCATCAAGATTTTTCTTGAAGAGTGCTAATGAGGAGCTCTGTGTGACATAGATAGGTAGTCTGTTCCAGAGTATGGGAAGTCTCTGGGACAGGAATCTATCCCCCCAGCATGTTCTGTTTATTGTGGTGACAAGGTTTAGGTCCCTAGAGCATGTAGCTCGGAGGGATTGGGATTTCTTTAAGTGGAGCATGTCCAACAGCTCTGGGTTTGACATAGCTTTGTATGTTAGGCAGAGATCGCCTCTGAGTAGGCGATTTTAGGGGTCTATATTATAAGACTGAAAGTGCATTTGTGCGACTACATAAAAGTCGACAGATAATGCACAAAACCTGAAAATAGCGAACGGCCACATAAGCAAATTTTTCCCTAGGGAAAAAACTTATGCGGCCGTTCATTAAAAATAAATAATTTAACATCATAAACAGGTGGGGGGCTTCAGCCCCCATGCCCCCCTAACTAAATATACCAACTCTGAGATCGCATTATAGGGAAGAAAAGGCCAACTCCGTGAAGTTGGCCAACTATCTCCTTGCCCTATGACATATTCATCGAATCACTTAAATGCGATTCGATAAATATGTGTCGCTGTTTCCGTATTCACTTAGAAGCATTTTTGTGCATCTAATATAGACCCGTTTTTCATTTGCAAAACACAGGAAAGATGGAATAAGAGGAGAAATGTTTAAAAAAATGAGTTTTTTGTTTTTGATGTTAATAATATATGTGCAAACAAGTGATGCATTTCTGGTGAGGAAAACAGTTTTCATTATAAATAAATGGACATTGGACTTTAACGTTTTTACAACAATGCAAAATAGTGTATGCAGCTTCTTTTAATAAGACAAATTGTTGGGTATGTGAAATAATACCTATGTCAGGTGATGAGACAGGGTTCATTGTAGAACCATTAACAGAAAATGAGACAATGCAAATTTTAAACAGAACTAAACCATGTAAAGTAGTTAAGAAACAGGTAGAAAGCAAAAACAGTAGTATTGGTAGAAAGCAAAAACAGTAGTATTTGTTTAAGCCGTACGGGGTCAGTCCCAGTAGGAAATAGCAGATGTAGCATTACATTGGTGAAACAATGCAGGACATGGAATATTACAGCATGAAAATTATGGGGAGAAAGTTAAAAGAAAATGCCAGCAAAGTAGGCAACCATACATTGGCAAATTAAATTCTAAACAGAATGCAAATAACACAGATTGGTTTAAGTGTAATGAAAAGTTTGACAAGAAGATGGAGACATGATACATTACGTTTAAAGTAATAGGAGAGGCATGGGGAAAGATAAACCTTACAGGGCATTTTGCAAATAACATCACTGATAAGACAAGCAACCCTTAGACACACTATGTGAAGGTGAATATTACATATGTGGGAGAAATGCGAACAAGTGGTGAACATAGAGCTGGACAGGAACATGTTATGCAGGGTATGTACTACCATTAATGAAGATCACTGAGACATTGCCAAAAAGTCTAGTAAGAAATTATAGGAAGAAGTGAAGTCAAAATTTAGATTTCGAGGGATTACATCTATGGGAGTGATAACAGGGGCAGATATCTTCCCTTAGTATGCAGCACCTAAAGCAATATGGGAATTAAGAAACTAGCTAAGTTGTTAGAAAATCTGGCTAATGCCACTTATGGGGCAATAACTAACAATACGGAAGAAATTATGGCAATGTGAACAGTCGTGTTGCAGAATTGAATGGCACTTGATTTTGTGCTTGCGTCATGGGGGAGGGTGTATGTGCCCTGGTAGAAGCTGAATGCTGTACATATATTCCAGATAAGTCAGAAGCCATACAGGAACATTTAAAATCAAATCCAGGAAGACCTGGAACAGTGACTGGAGTGATTGGTTAAATGGATTATTTTCTGGATGGTGGGGACCATCATCATAGTCTTAATAGCAATTATAGCAATTATTTTTTCTGCTTATAATAACATGTATGTGCATTAAAATCTGTACCAATAAAACTCTTTATCAGGTTTCTACTACAAGTAACGCAACTGGTGAGGAAATCCGCATAAAGAATGTAGAAATGCTTTTGTTTGAAGAAATGCTTTGAATGCTTTTGTTGTAAAAATTTTAATTTTTGATTTTTTAAATAAAAAGAGGGAAATTATAGATATTATAGGAAAATAAAGTTGTCTTCCCTCATAGTAACAGTGTGATATTGTTAGAAATAGTATGTGCTACTAAGCCAGCTAAGTATGCAAAAAGAAACACATACCAAACAAATGTGACCATCCTAGAAAATGTGTTTGCATGACAGCAAAGATCTGCTGTAGGCTTAGAAAATATTGGTAACAGCTGGTTATGGTAATAGAGGCTTGCTGAAATACCAAGAGAAGCTAAATACATACAAAGATTCAATTGTCAGAACTTATCTAACCAAGAGAAATGGCTGATAGTGCAAAAAAAGAAATGGCTATAATGTCACAAGACTTCGCCCTGGTCTTTAGAAACTGATAAGGAATCAGAAAAAACTGGTGAGGACCACAACATTCTTAGCTGGTATGGTCTACACTAAAGCCACAGATATGTCAAAAATGTTTCAGGAGGATTTATCATAAGAAGCAAACCATAAACATAGACAATATAAAAACAACTGTTTAACTGGACACTTGACTGTGAACTGACAGATGTTTGTGGAAGTGCAGTGAATCTGTCAGTAATCCATGTTATAATGAAAATGTTACTATCTCAGCAGTAGTGTTTGGTTGGTTATTTTAATAAATATCACACCAAGTATGAATATGTTGTACAGTGTTGTAGTCTGTTTGCTATTTAACACCTTTTAACTTCTTTGCTCAAGAATATTGTGAAAGCCAAAAATTATGAGGGGAGAAGGGGACAAATCTATTTTCCTTCATCTATTTTATAACCAGGTAAACTCACTACATAAAGTATCCCATTTTAGGGATGAACTAGGAATATTGTCTGAGCGATTTGCTCAGAGGCATATGACAGACAAATGGAAATGGAAGGATTCATATCTTGTACCTATGATTACAGCATGCAGTTTTTAATAGCTCAGAGCCTTAAGAGTCTGACAGCTCTAATTAACTTGATATGCATTTTCTGAACAACAATAATAAAACTCTAATGACCAGCATTATTTACTGATTATTATCCTCTGTGATTTATCAGAAAATTAAGAGGTTAAAGAAGGTCTTGTAGTCAGTGCAGTGGTTTAAGGTTTTAAGCTTTTAATAAGTTGCTTTCTGTAGTAAAGGGTACAGGGTTTGACACTTTCTAGCTTAATTTGCCTACTGTGTGACTCTGAGCAAATCACTTAAGATTAGGTTCATAGGTTGGTACTAGGCTATCGGCCCTAGGGCCTATACAAGCCTAGCCATAACAATTCCCTGGCTATTTCTTCCCACAGTATTTACTTCCCCTGGTCTCCTGTCTAGCAGGTGACTGATGTGATCCCCAAGGTGAATTTCCTATCTCCCATCCAATCATCAAGGTTCCTTTTGAAGAGGGCCAAGGAGGCACTCTACTTCACATGTATGGGCAGTCTATTCCAGAGTCTGGGGAGTCTTTGGATCAGGAACCTATCCCTCCAACATGTTTTGCTCATTGTGATGACAAGGTTTAGATCCCTGGAGTGTGTGGCTCTGAGGGATTGGGATTTCTTTAAGTGGAGCATGTCCAACAGCTCTGGGTTTGACATGGCCTTGTATGTTAAGCAGAGATCGCCTCTGAGTAGGCGATATGTGACGGAGTATCGCTGGAGTGAGAGCATATGATAAGCATGACAATTTAACGACTGCTATTATTGACTAATTGTAATTTCCAAAATAGTGTTTTCATTATTTTGCAGGCAGAATTTTTGGATGGACAAGTCCTGGAGCATATCCTTGGATGGCTGGGATGAGGGGGGCAGACGTGGAACATAATCCATATTATCCATCCTAGATTATAATGCAACCATTCTCTCCTGGAGTGCATCTTCACACACCCACACAATATCCATCACAGAGTTTAATGCATAATCCATTTTATGCTGGAGTGCAGCTACACACACACACACACACACACACACACACACACACACACACACACACACACACACATACAGACAATTAGAAAATCTCTCCCACTGAAAAAAAAAATCACACACGAGTTCTGAATGAAGCAATCAAATCTCTCCCTCGAGTCCCATGAATCTCCTGCTGAAACAAATCTGCTGCATCCACAAAGGTAAGTCACACAGGGTTTATGGTGAAATTCATGAGGGACAGGTGAAAATCTGCACTGTAGAGCAGCAAAAAGCTAAAATAGATGAAATGCTGAAAGAAATCTCCAGAGCCTACAAAAAGCAAGCCATTTAGTCCTGATGAAACTCCTGTGAAACATAGTTATAGGTTGCTCTGCACAGCACTGGGCTGGATAGAGTGTTTTTTTTTAACCAAGTAATCAAATCAATCAGCAATCAAATTTCTCTTTCAAGTTCCAAAAATCTCTCCCTTTGAAATATATTTCCCACACCTATGAAAGCAAACAAAAGCAAGTCAGTCAGTGTTGATGCAGAAACTTCCACAAGGCAGAGTGGAAGGTTGTTTTACAAGACATGTAATCATATTTTTTTCTTTAAGACCAAGCAAGACCTCCACCCCTCCTGGCAGCTCTGGGCCCTATGTAGCTACCTAGGTCCCCATGCACTAGATAGTACAGTTGTGTACCTACCATAAATGTAGATGTTCGAGTGTATTCACTGTTGCAGTCATTACACTAGGGTTATCCTACTGGCAGGCTACCCGCAGTCGGCCTGCATTCCAAAGTCTTGGTCCAGCATCGGTTGCTGTTGCCTCTTCCCTGACGTCAGTGCGCCAGGGGTATAAAAGATGCAGCCAATGCCATTTTCTTCAGTTTTTCTTGCCCCAGATGTCAGGTGTCCCCAAAAGGGTAAGCTAAAAAACATTGCTAATAAATGCATGCACTAAAATAATACCTTCATCTACAAGCAAATACACCACATAGGTTGTATAGGTTAGAGAAGTACAGATAAGTCCCAGCAAAGAAAGGGGGATGGTGGGTGGGTAACCTGGACTGCAACAGTGAATACACTCGAACATCTACATTTATGGCAGGTACACAACTGTACTATGTTAATCATGTTTCACTGTTTCAGTCATTACACTTGGGTTGAATCCCAAAGCTGAGGTTGGGCGGCTGGGTCTAAATAGAATTAGGTGTGGCTATAAGGCCCTGCAAGACTGCATGGTAAAGCCTGCTCTGGATTTAGAGTAAAGAGGCAAGTGGTAGTGCTTAGTAAAAGTGTGCACTGAAGTCCAAGTTGCAGCCTCCAAAATATCCTTGGTTGGTACTCCTCTGAGGAAGGCTGCTGAGGTGGCTGCTACCCTGGTAGAATGTGGTCTAATGCCCTTAGGCACTGATTTACCATGTTGTGAATAGCAGAAATGAATGCAGTGTCCTATCCATTTTGAAATAGTCTGCTTTGAGATAGCCTTTCCTTGTGATCCTGCAGCATATGCCACTAAAAGTTGTTCAGTCTTTTCTGAAAGCTTTAGTTTTGTCCAAGTAGAAGCATAGCTGTCTGTGTATGTCCAAAGAATGCAGAAGTCTCTCCCCTTTATTCTGCGAGTTTGGGTAAAAAGTAGGCAAATTAATGGTTTGGTTAAGAGCCACACTGGACACTACCTTAGGCATAAATGTTGGGTTTGTCCTTAGAGAAACCCTGTCCGGATGGAAGATAATAAAAGGTTCCACAGCTATTAATGCCTGTAACTCTGGGACTCCTTGCTGAAGTTATTGCTAGGAGCAGAGCTGTTTTCCATGATAAGAATTTTATCTCAGCTGTATTGGCTGGCTCAAAAGGAGGCAGTGTGAGTTTTTCCAAGACAAAATTGAGGTCCCATGCAGATATTGGTGCTCTCCTTGGAGGTCTTATGTTTGTGGCCCCCCTGAGGAACTGCCTAAGCAATGGATATGAAAAAATAGGCGGGTCTGTATTGTAATGAGCTGAAATGGCAGAGGCATGGATCTTAATTGATGAGAAGGATAGGCCTTTGTCCAGCATCTCAGTTAGATATTGTAAAATCTGAGGAATATTTGGAACAAGCATGTCAATTCCTTGTGCCTGGTGCCAAGCACAGAATCTCTTCCATTTTTCTGCATAAGATTTTTTGGTGCTGGGCCTCCTGGCCTCCAAAATGACATCCATAACTGCTTTAGAGAGAGGTGTATTCTGAATGGTTACAGTATCCGCCATGCAGCTAGATTTAGAGTTCTGAGTTGGCTGTGCAGGTTCTCATTGTTTTGTTGGGTCAGTAAATGAGGAATTTGAGGCAATGTCCAGGTTGGGCCTTGAGACAAGCTCCTTAGGATTGGGTACCAGTGTTGGCGTGGCCAATCCTGGGCATTCAGAATCATTTGTGGCTTCTCTTGTCTGACCTTTAGGAGTACCTTGGGGAGGAGAGGCAGTGGAGGAGAGGCATATACTGTAAGGTTGTTCCAACTGAATGACAGGGCATCCACTTTCCATGCTTGTTTGTGAGAAGTCCTTGTGCAGAATCTCTGAAGTTGGCAGCTGTGAGGGGACGCAAAAAGATCTATGTCTGGGCATCCCCATTTCCTTGTTATCATGCTGAGGATTTGTGGATCTAGTTTCCACTTGTGAGGATCCATGAAGTTTCTGCTTAGTTCGTCTGCCAGGGCATCTGTTTTTCCTTGCAGGAATTGTACTTGCAGGTGTACTTGGTAAGTCAGTGCTGTGTTCCACAAAATCATGGCTTGCCTGCAGAGGGGGTAGGAATGTGTGCCCCCCTGCTTGTTTATGTACCACATGACTGTGGTGTTGTCCGTCTTTATCAGCAGCTGTCCTGGATGAAGTAGGTCCTTGAAGGCTGTCAGGGCATTTTGTACAGCTAGCATCTCTGTGGCCCCCCCAGGCATAATCTGATGCATCTGTTGTTAGTGTTTGCCTGGCTGTGGGTAAAGTGAATGTCTGTCCCTTTTTGTGGTGACAGGCCTGTGCCCACCATCAAAACTCCTGTTGCAGGCAGGGAATGAGTGAAATTAATGATTCCAGGCTGTGGCAATGTTGAGTCCAAACACTTTTTAGGTACCATTGTAGTTTCCTCATATGCAGTCTTGCATATGGAATTAGCAGAATGCAGGAGGCCATGTAGCCCAGGGCCTGCAGATTTTTTCTTGCAGATAACTGGGTCTTTGTTGCCATATTTTTGAAGTAAGAAGTCAGTTGCCTTTGTTTGTCTGGCGTGAGATAAGCCATCTGGGCAGTTGTATTTAAGCTTGCACTCAGGAATATTATCTCTTGAGAGGGTACTAATTTTGATTTCTTTTAGTTTACTGTGTACCCTAGGCAAATTAGTAATCTTTTTACAAACGCCAGATGCTTTAGTAGAATGTCTTTGGCCTCTGCTTGAATAAGGCAGTCATCCAAGTAGGGATATATTTGAATTCCTCTGTCTGCAAAATGCAATTACTGGTGCCAGGCATTTTGTGAAGACCCTGGGCGCAGTAGATAAGCCAAAGGGCAGTGCAGAAAATTGGTAGTGCATTGAGCCAACTATGAATCTGAGGTATCTTCTGCAGGATTGCCTGATTGGGACATGCAGGTATGCCTCTTTGAGGTCCAAAGTTACAAGCCAAGCCTTTTTGCCCAGCATGGGCAGAAGCTGCTGCAGAGTCAACATTTTGAATTTCGGAACGTCCAGAAAAGTATTTAGAATAGACAGGTCCAGAATCGGTCTCCGTGCTTTGTCCTTTCTTGGTACTAAGAAAAGTCTTGAGTAAAATCCTTGTCCCTGCTCTTGTCGTGGCACTGGCTGAATAGCCCTCATGTCCATGAGAGATGAAACTTGGTTTTGTGCCTCTGCCCATTGATTGTGTGGCAGGTCTGGCATACCTTTTGCCTTTGGAAGGGTGTGAAAGTGGAACCTGTAGCCCTGAGAGACTATATTTAAGACCCATTTGTCCTGGCTAATCATGTGCCAATTTTGTGATAAAAGTGCTAGCTTTCCCCTCAAGGATGCTGCCAAAAGATAAATGCTTGGCATTGGCAGAGGGAAGTCATTGAGACTATTTCCTATATGGCTGTGTTTTGTCTTCTCCGCTTTTGGAGGTAGAAGCACCCCACTGTTTGGGCCTGTATGAGCCGTGGGGCTGTTGTCTGCCTCTAGGGCATCTGTATCTGCCTCTTTGTGGCCTGTCTGACACGGGAAAGGACCAATTTTTAGAAGGCCAGTTCCTGCTAAATCTGGGTGGCTGCACCTGTCAGAAATCCTCCACTCTCTGCATAGATTTAGCTTTATCCTCCATTTTCTTTAACACCTCTTCTGCCTTAACACCAAACAAAGTATGATGCTGTAAGGGAGCATCCAATAATTTTGCTTTAACATGATCAGGCAGAGTCTGTTCCTTTAACCAAGCATGCCTTCTAATGACAGAGTGTGTTACAGCGGCCCTGCAAGAGGCCTCCAGTGAATCATAACCACATTGCAAAGTGTGTTTTCCTACTTGTTCAGCTGCATGCAATAAATCCTGAAATTCCTTGTTCTCAGCACATTCAGAATTTGTCAGCATTTTCTGTTTTCAAACAAACAGCAAAGAACCAAACCAGGAAGTAAGTACACACACAGCCAGGAAATGGAACAGCTCCTTGTAAGTTCACCAAAGCAGATTCAGTAAATCCAGGTAGGCACCAAACGAATTCAAATAATTCCTTTATTCAGAACCACAGAATGATAACACACAAGCGCTTTCGCTCAGTGGAATTCTGAGCTTTATCATACACCATGCTGTTAAATCAGGTGTCTTATATACCTTGAAAATCCTAGATTAATTAGAAAGCACTGCCAATTAACAATTTAAAGAAGCTATGTGCTTTTCCACATGCTTAAAAATTCCATTAAAACAAAATGTATAAAAAAGTAGTGATAGAGTATGCTTAAAATAATGCATTAATGCATCTGTTACTACTAAAAATGTTGATAACATAAAAATAAACAAAACATTATACACTATTTCCCTAATATTTAACTTTATAATAAAACTTGCTGTGTGCAAAAATCTGCACTTCTTTTGAAAATTGAAATAAGATGGAATGACTTGACATACCAACTGTTGTTCGTGTAATTGTAATATAAGGCTGATGCCTAATGTGGGTATGACAATATTTTCTTTTCTTGGCCTTGTTGACAGCTCTGCTGGAAAAAGAGAACACTATATCTTAAGTAAACTAAACTGTGCTATACAATAGGCCATTCCTTAACATAGACCTTGTGTAGTGTAACTTTAAGTAAAAAACATGTCCATGGGGTGCTTGTCATAAATAATTGTATTGGGAATATCAAACTAAAGTCTTGCCCTTCTTAGTTTCAATAGTGGCTTGATACTCTTGATATGCTTGATTTTCTGTTTTAACAGAGGCATTAAATATTGCTGATATTTAAGCATATGAAATTGACAATTTAAAGCCCTTACAGCCAAGGTAGCAGAAGTGTAAACTTTTTTCCCCCATCTGTCCAGTGCCCTAGAATCTCTATCTGAGGGGACAGGGTTTTTTTGCAGTAGCAGCCTTGACCCCTTTGGGACCCTGTGAAATAGTTTCTGGGTCAGCTGCAGGGTTTTTATATAGAAATTTATGAGAATCTGGAACCCTGTAGTATCTGTCTGGCTTAACAGGTGCAGGAGGTAAAGAGTCCGGAGACAGGTCGGACTCTGAAAAGACATCATCTACAATGTCTACAAGAGGAGGAATAGCTAGAGGTCTGTGCTGAGGAAGTAAAAGAAAGTCTCTGAGCCTTTTCTTAGATTCTGAGTAATCTTGGCTCTCCCAGTGGAAATGGTCCCTCATGGTATGCAGGGTTTCCCCAAATGAGTAATCCTCAGGAGGAGAAGCTGAAGGGATAGATTCTTCAGCATCAGAATCCTCACAGGGAGGAATAGAGTATTCCTGTTCTGAAGAGGAGTCGAAGGAAATGGAAACCTGATCAGAGGAATCATATTCAGTATCTTGCCTAGGCCTCTTATCAGGAGGGGGATGGGAACCCCTGATCAAAGTAATTAGGTCTTCGGACATTTTGAGCATCTGTTTCTTAGGCATGGAAGTCTGTCCTGAATGCTGTACTTGTTTCCTTGTCTTTAAAACTGTTTTAGTCTTTGCTTTGATGCTGAAGTTGGCTTGATATAAAGCTGTGTAGGTCTGAAAACACCCTCAGAAGCTGATGCCTGCTCAGCGGCTCCTGACCCATCTGAGGGATTAGTTTCTGAAGGCCCAATACCTTGAGTATCCAGAGGCCTAGCTGTCTCCACGTGGGAGTCAGAGGCGGCCTGTGGCTCTGAGGTAGCAGGTGTCAGGGGCTGCGAAAGCGCTCACTGAGAACCGGCGACTGGCCTAGAAGAGGTTTCATCGTCGGTTTTGGACCTCGGATGCCTGTCCTTTTCTTTTTCCTTGCACTTTTTATGAACTCCGGTCATCACCTGTTCTGACGGCATTATGTAGTTAAACCTTCAGCCAAAGTAATGAAAGCAAAATGACGCTTAATAGTGCGTTGGTTAAATCTAGCACAAAACCGACAACTAGCAACGTCGTGGTCAGGGCCTAGGCAAGGAATACAGTAAGAATGGAAGTCCTTTTGAGGTATTTGCTTCCCACAAGAAACACAATTGTTAACTTTTTCTGACATCGGTCTGGAGCAAGAAAAAGGTTTCCCCAATGGGGTACTTAGCTTTATAGAAGACTTTGGATCTGAAATTCAATTTCGAAAGTCTCAGGAGTCGGCCGACCGGCACTTGCGAACTGCTTTTGCTTCGGGCACCGCGTGGCAAGAAAGACTGAAGAAAATGGCGTCGGCTGCATCTTTTATACCCCTGGCGCACTGACGTCAGGGAAGAGGCGACAGCAACTGACGCCGGACCAAGACTCTGGAATTCAGGCCGACTGCAGGGTAGCCTGCCAGCAGGATAAACCTAGTGTAATGATTGCAACAGTGAAACACGATGAACATCTGCCCTGATTGCATGTAAGTAATGGAAAATGAATCCAAGTACCTAGGTCTGGGAATAGAACCCACAGCCTTCTGATTTTGCAACATCAAAAGGAAGCATATCTTTCAATTGCCCAGATTTTTGCAGACTGTCCAGATTTTTGCCTCATATTTTTGGTCTGTTCCTCATAACATTTATGATTTTCTAGCAAATTACTAGGATGATCTGAGGACTGAAGTTCCTAAATAATGATATACATTTGTGTTTCAGAATTCATACAATCAGAAAAATGCATGCTAAGGCAAATCCTGTTATTCTAACAACTTTCTGAGTTTATAAGAGCAATATTTAAATCTGTCCCTATTTTTGAGCCTTTGTCCCCCATTCTCTTAGGCTTTGTCCAGATTTTTTGCACTAAGAGTTTGAGCGGTATGAATGGAAGTGCACTACTCTTGACCCATATAATTATCTATAACGTTTGTCCATTGTACAGATTATAGTACTGTAATCAACTGAAATGATTCAACTTTTCTCTATTAGACATGAAATGGTAAATAAATGCAAGTTGGCAGCCTTTTCATCCAAGTAAATGTGCTTAGTTATTTCTTCCTTAAACATTTACACTTCAAGAGCAAGTTTACGTTGGATAGCACTTTCATTTTGTTGGTGGTGTAATCTGCTCTTACTTTAGAACTGCATTCTGAAGACTTAATAAATAACAAATTTTGTTTTTGTTTTAGCAGATTATTTATTCACTGCTTCCAATTTCTGTTTTAGGTAAGAGTATTTTTTATGAGCAAAATTTAGGAGCACCTTTTTGTTCAAAGTTTTTTATTTAAAACAATTAAATGATTCTCACTGTATTTTCCCTTTAAACTTGCAAGACAGACGGGAATCTTAAAAAGAACTTTACAATTATTGTCTTTATTTAATGTATCTTTACTTTATTTCACATCTCAGTTATTTACTGCAGTAAAAATCTCTTTAAATCTATGACTTTTGCTCCATACAGTGTTTGCCTACGTATGTTTAGCATTACAGCTCCTTATAACCATCTATTAGGGAATCACACTATTTGTTGATAGTTTAGTGACGAGAGTGCTTACTGGCTTTAAAGTGGAAAAAAGCAACTTTTGGGAGCAAAGATCATGTTTATATAGTGAGTAAAAAACAGTGTTGAAACAGCCGAGCTTAAAACAGTACAATAGTGCTATTTGTTTGAGACGAATTTGCCTGAACAAGTAATCATCAATTCTGTAATAAAACAAGTTTCATGTTACTTGACTTCCACTGTGTTCTTCCCCACATGGAGGACCATCCTATTTCATGCATATTAAACAGCAGATTTGCATGGTGTAGTTGGGGACACAGTTTAGTGACGGACAGGATATGAGAGTGAAGTTACAAAGTTAATGTTATTACAGGAAGTCCCTGAAATACTTTTATCTGAATGCTGCTTTAAATTGCTGGATCTGTTTCTTGGAGCAGTATATCTGTTTGTGTTTATGAAGTATGCAATCTGCAGTCTAGGACGAAGTCTGAAGTAGAAGCATGAAGCTGGAGGTTAGTAATGTTTAGCACACACCACACATGCTTTCTTTGTATACCCTGGGTTCTTAATTTAAAGAAAAACAGCAGCTTGCATTCCTGTATAAGTTTTACCCTTAGGCTTGCTAGGAAGAGTAGTGCTGACAGACGAGTTGATTTATTGGTACATTTGTTAAACAGGTATGTAAACTGACTGCTTTGAAGACCCTGTTCTGACACAAATAAATAACTTTTCTGTGATCATAGTCTTAAAATGACATGGAAGTGTGTATGTGTATGTGTATGTGTGTGTGCGTGTGTGTGTGTTGTAACTAGGCAGTAAATTAAACTTACAAAGAGACTCCAAACAAAGCAGAGTGGGCAACGGTGAGATGGAAAATGTCTGTAAAATATTACTGTGCAGTGTATGGATTCTAAAATGTGGTGTAGTGGGACACGCTGATGGAGGAAGAAATGGTGGATGTTGCTGGTATCACAGAAATATGGGCCAGTGACAAGAAATAGTGTAGCATGGGGTGCTTTGGTGTAGGGTTTTCAACTTAGCTGTGATTTAGATGTACTGTTTTGTGCTGTGATAATTGCTGTATCTAAAACTGGTCTACTTTGTCACCTTGGGAGAGACAAGGGGGCCACTGCTGTCATTTCTGTGTCTGAGTTTCTGTTGGTACTGTTGACTTTAATTGGACTGTGTGCCTTTTTTGTCTGCTTTAATCTTAAGGTCTGTTATCTTGAATTGCAGCACAACAGATTTGCCTTGAAGCCTTGCTACTGGAACAGTCACACACCATCTAAGAAGTGCTGTGCTTCATTCAGCAAGTGTCTATTCAGCAAGTGTCTAGCTGACTATCCTAGTAGTACAAATGTGTACAGACCCTGAACTCCTACACCCTTCTGCTCACCTGTGCCTGGCTGTTCTTAGATGCATGTACCAATATTTTTTGCGTGTACCAATATTTTTGTAGTACTGTCTCTCAGCTAGTAAAGCTAGAGTAAGCATAATTATAACTGTTGTACCCTCTTGTATTGGGCTAACACACCCTAGTGCTTGCTTGCATCTGGCTGGATGTGCTGACAGTTTGTGGCACTGTCTGTCCACTAGGGACATTGGATTTACCATTGTTGTTATTGTTGCACCCTGGATTTACCGTTGTTGTTATTGTTGCACCCTGGATTTACCGTTGTTGTTATTGTTGCACCCTGGATTTACCGTTGTTGTTATTGTTGCACCCTGGATTTACCGTTGTTGTTATTGTTGCACCCTGGATTTACCGTTGTTGTTATTGTTGCACCCTGGATTTACCGTTGTTGTTATTGTTGCACTCTGGATTTACCGTTGTTGTTATTGTTGCACCCTGGTTGATTCCTATTACTACTCTATCTTATTTTTTGTGCGATAGTTATTCTCTCCTGTGTCATTTCTATCTACTCATATTGTACTTCAAAGTCTATTGCATTTAACTGTCTCTTTCATGCATAAATTGCTGCATTATGTGTTCTCTCATGCACTGAATTTAGTACTGTAATAGCCATACCTGCTGTTGATGGCTTAACTACTGTGTTGCAGCATCTGTACCTGTTGTACCAAAATTTTGGTTGCAGCATTGTACATGTTATTAATTGTCTCTTTGAATCTGGCGTCACCTGTTATCTACGACTCTTGAAATAGTGTGCTTCAACATCCGATACAGACTATACTGGTGAACTTTCCTGATCCGTTCGGTATCCATGGAAGTACAAAGAGCTGATGCACCATTCCATAACTTGGATATAACCACTGTTGCTTCTTCTGAACCAAAGACTTAATCTGTCTTATTGGGCAGTACACTAAAATCTGCTCTGGACTTTATTCATTATCATTTCTCAAGGACAGTTTGTGTAAAAGAAGCAACACGGCAGGACTTTGAACCTGCCCGCCATTGAGATAGATGATCTGGTAAACATGAGAACTTTTGGTTCACGGAAAATGATTACTAGGAAGATTAGTGGATGTGACTGGTGTTTTATGCTTTTGATCTGTGTAAAGGAAGAAATTATTTAAAAACAAAACTTGACTTCCCTATTCTGCAATGTAAATAATGACTCTGTACATCTCTGGAAGGTTGGTGAGACACAACACCAGACAATCTGAGGACTCCAGAGGACTGGAGTATTCCATCTGTGACCATGGGTATTGACAAAAAGCCAATTGTTATGGTCATGGTTAACCTTCACAGTCCCCTATATAGAATATAGTGAACAGAACCGTGATGGAAATGTGGACTCAGGCTGGTGTACCTTGTCTCGCTTCTGGCTGTGAAACTGGGGGAGGGTCTTCTAGTACTTGGCTCAATATACTGAGTATGCCTGACTACAACCTTGAACTGCAGAATTAACCTTGAACTGCAGAATTGCTGCTGTTGGTTGAAATAAAGAATATCTGTTTTTATTTATTGTCACCTATCCTCTAGTTTCTGTGATTTGCACTGTTTCTGATATACTGATGCATGGTTTATAATTCATTTTATTTCTTTTTACAATTTGGTGTTTATATATGTTAACTGCATAACTAAAATGAAATTATTGTCTTGGCACGTATAAAGAAACCTTGTTGATGTTACTACTGAAGGTGCCCTTACAGGATATGCAACTAAACTTGTCTTTATTCCTTTTACCACATATCATATCTTCATAGGCAGAGCTGGATCATGGTCAAATGGGGCCCTAGGCAGAGAAATGGACCAGCCCCCCCAGCAGCATTTCTTGTGTCCCATTACTTGTCACTTTCCCTCCAGATACTATAAACACTGCTCAAAACTGTCAGCGTGCATACTATTTTCTTCTTTACGTTTGAAATGATGGCAAAGATATTAATTTCAAACTTTTAATTTAATATCCTTTGTTGACAGCGTTAGTCTCACTAGGTAGTAGTGTCTTTTCAGGGGAGACCTTTGGTGTTATTTACACTACTAGAGTAAATTTGGAAAGGGCATTGGGGAGCTTCCCTCATACTCTTTATGATAACTCAGTTGGATGTAAAAGATCTCACAGCAAGTACCATTAACACAGACAGATGGGGCCTTTGTTTAACATCTCATCCAAAGGATGACACACTCCTGTCCCATGTTGTTAATTCACACACTGATCACAGATGGATGCAGAGTACCTATATCATACGAAAGATGCATGCAGACTGAGCTCTGGTTTATGGAACTTCTTTTACATTTGGGAAATCAAATCCTCCACGCTGCAATGCACCCATAGACGGATGCAGAGTGCATGCATTGTATGAAAGACACATACAGAGTGCATCCTTAAAGAAGAAATTTATTTTTTCTTAATTGTTTAATTAAAATTAAATGTTGTGGCAGCCCCCCCCAGTCTGAGGTAGTTAGGCGACTGCCTAGGTTGCCTAGTGCTGGATCCGTCTCGGTTTATAAGCACTTACTAGGCACATATATGGTCCAGGACACCATTGAGGAATCTAGCCAAATTTCCCAATTACCCCAGTGCACAGTCTAGTTTGGAGTAATACTGTAGGCAAGACTACAGGAAGCAACTTGTTAACCGCTCATAGCCTCGATCCATTACACTTATTTCCAAGTTTAATATCCTTGTTGCTGTTTGCTTTGTTCAGTTTGCACTCAATTTCTCAAGCGGCATATAGCAACCACCTTTTCCCCTGTTTGATGTGTTATTTGTCCTGTGATAGCCCAACTGGATTCCACAAGTGCAACCAGTTTCAGTGTCTGCAGGGGGTCACTCCTTCTCACTGCAGCTGTATAGCTACTGTGTACTTAATTACAGTTATGTTGGAGCTTCTGTAAGGACGATAGCATCCTTAACAGCAGTACCACAAATGTGACTTGTGGCTTCTGCAAGGACCATGGCATCCTTAGCAGCAGTACCACAAATGTGACTATGAAAAATGTGCCCCAAGTCTGAAGCAGCTGTACCTCAAGAGTAGTCATCTTTCTCTGGTGTCTGTGATGGAGACCCTTGTGTTGGCCACTTTTTTCAATGGCAGGTTGTGACTTATTTTGTTCAGTATGTCTAGATCTGTTAACATTAATGTAGATACTTGCCTCTTCCTGTGCACTTTCATAATTCTCAGCATGATGTGGCATTTGTGTAAATTGGTAGAAATTACTCTGGAACATTCTGACATTAGTAATTCATCTCCTCTTGTCATAGAAACTAGTAGTGAAACAGTATGTCGGTTGCTTTCTATGCAGGCAGAAATATAAAGAAAAGTAGTCCCCTATTTGTACCACAGAGGTGGAACTCGTAGCTGCAGTAACGTTACAGTACCATGTGGGAGCTGACTACTATGGGGAACGCTGAGTAGTGAGTAACAGTGTCGTTTGGTATTCTGGTATTGCAGTTATGCACAGTCCACTGCTCCTCTTCATAGGTCATTACTAGGCTAATGACCACTAGGGCTCTTACAAGCCTAGCCACGTGCCCCAAACCATTTGGGTCCCAAATATCATGGGGAGGGAGAGGCATGTTAGTAGGCAGGTAGCTAAGCATTTATAGGGGGTGTTAGGATAATACTTTTCTTGTTCACTTAATTGCTGATCTGCTTTTGTTGTGTCAGCTTAGCCTTTAAATGTCTCACATCTGCATATTTTCTTTTGATAGTGTTAGAAAAATATGTATTAGTAATATGCATGCTTAGTGCATTCGAGGTTTAAAAGGGTTAATATATTTATTCAGTTCACACTGCATGAATCTGCACAGCTATTAGAAACATAATAGGGAGCATTTGATTTCTGCTAATGTCATGAAAATAATAAGAAGTATTTTATTTCTACTAGTGTCATGAGACTTAACAAAGAGTTATTGATTTTCTGCTTATGCCATGAGAAAGTACACAGCTGCTAGAAGCTTTGATAAAGAAAACAATGGATGCTTGAAAGTTTAAACTGTAGTCAGCATTACTTGTACTTAAGCTAGAAATGTAACTTGAATCTAGGCAAAATGTAACACATATATTAGAACTGCACAATTGAAGAATAGAAAGTGTGGTGGGCTAAAATAAGCCCCAAGGCCAGGTTGTTTTTCTCAAATGTTTTGCGAATCAGCAGATATTCTAACTAGTCAGCAATGAGTCTAGTAACATTTTCTGTAGAACAATACGTCAGCAATTGAATAGTAACATTTCTGTGTGACATGGAAAGAACTGTATAAGAATAACATACTAATCACTAATAGTCCAGACAAACCATTGTGCCTACATGCTTTGTCTCCTTGTTGCCAGTTAATAAAGGGTGCCTTGCTTGAACCTAACATGAATTGGTCTTTAAAGTTTTTTCCTTTGACAGATTGGTCCTTCGGACCGGAACCCTCTCTTCACCTCGGATCAGATGGGCCAGGTGGTTGAAACCGTACGGGGAAGAAACCAAATTGGTTCTTCTTATTTGAAAAGCCCTCCGACTAAATTGTCGTTCAAAAGAGGCCAGCCACTTTCTGATCTGCGACTGAAGGACGGGTCTCTGTGACTCGGTGATGAATCACGTAGGCTCAGGTAAGGTGAATCTACTTTTTTCTGTTTTAGATCAAGGACTAGATGTGTATTGTTTTTGTCAAGACTGTATTTTTGCTTACAAGTCAGGAACAGAAAAGATTACTGTCTTGTCATAGATCAGGAGAAACAGAATAAGTAGGCAGTCATTCTGAAGAGACTATAACAAAATCCGTGGTACCACATTAAAAATAAGAGAAGTTATGTAACAATAAAAGGGTAGAACAAAATGGGTAATAATTGCACAAAAAGACCCCAAAATCCGCCGTTAACAGAAGACGCAAAATACATGCAATCGCAGCACGCCGACAATATTAAATATTATTCAAAATGGGTTAATAAGTATGAATTTGACGGAAAATTAGAAAAATCCTCACTTATCAAACTTGTCAAACAGCTCAAAACTGATTCCAAAGGTCGGGTAAAAAAGCAGCGCCAGTTAGGAATTCCTCAGGCACACAAGTGGATTGAGGAAGTAAACCGCAGGGAACAAAAGAACAACAATTCAAAAACAATGTTTTTAGATAAGGAGGACAATAACTTAGTAATAGCATCGACCCCTCCGCCTCCCTTACCAGAATATGAAGCAAGTGAACAGGTTAGTCCACCCCCACGATATCCTGTGGTCACTGAAGATAGGACATTATGAAAATAAAACCGTTTAAAATTAGAGATCCCATCGGGACCAGGTCCCGAACAAAGGCAAGTAACTCAGATAAAGGCATCGAGTTATGGCAAATGGTTAAGAATTCATGATCTATGAGTGAAGAAGAAATACGCCCACTTATAGAAGTGCCTAATCCTCAGGCAGGTCAAGATAATCAGGACCCAACTATTTTAGTGTATAGACCTTGGACTCCAGAAGATATCCGGAAAGCCACTGAGAGAATTCCCCATCCAAAAGTTAATTTTAGAAAATTCTCAGAAGATTTACAAGGAATGAGGTTAAGTTATAACCTAAATGGAGAAGAAGTAGAAAAGGTGGTTAGACAAATTTTGGGGCCAGATTGGTACATGATTAGTGACAACTGGAATCCCCATGACAATGCACAAAGACCCCTCCCACATAGCAGCACAGAATTAGACACCAGAGTAAAAGGTCTTACAGACCGCATCTCTGAAAAATGGAAACCTAGGGCAGACTGGACTTGCATTAATCAATGCATCCAACAAGAAGGTGAAACAATTGACCGGTACTGTGCCAGATTGTTAGAATGTTTTAATAACCACTGTGGAATGCAGGTTCCTGAAGATCAAACACAAGATTCCCCATATGAACAGCAGTTAAAGAATGCATTTTTAAAAGGCAGTAGCACGCCTATAAGCAGTTTTATTACAAAACACATGGTAGATAATCGTACAAGCAGGTTACAGTCATTACTTGAATATGCTAGGCATGCCGAAAGGCATTTTAATAGCAAAAAGAAAAAGAAAGCTCAAGTATTTTCTGTAGAAGATGGAGCAGAGGTTTATGTAGTACAGTCCGGGAAAAAGGGCAAGAAAAATGTACAGGGAAACAAACAATCTGATCAGCGATCAGAGAACTTTGAAGGGCGAAAGAAAAGGGGAGAATGTTTCAAATGCAGTAAAAAGGGACATTTGGCAAGGGATTGCAAGAAAAATAAGAAGGCAACCACGGAAGACAAGGAGGGTGAGGACTGACTATATGGTAGTCAGGAATCACTAGAAGGGGCTAGCGAAGAAAGGACAAATGAGAATGTGACGGAGGGAGTAGAGGAAGTGTAGGAAGTTAGTGACAATGAAGAAGATGAAATATTAGACCTAGCTTTATTGAGCTTGAAGCTCTATTTAGCAGACATGAAACCAGAAGTTACACTCTTGGAGAAGGGAGGGAAGTCAAATTCTTGTGTGACTCAGGGGCATCACGAACCCTGATACATCCCTCCAAACTGCCAGAAAACATGGAGTCACCTGATTACATACTGGTAAAAGCAGCTAATGGACAGCTGTATCGGGAGCCTCTCTCCCGTAACATTGCAATAACTGATCCAGTTTCAGGATTGACTCAGAAAAGCAAAATTGTTGTTTCTGCAAAATGCCCAGTAAACCTCTTGGGCAGAGACCTTATGCAACTATTCGGTATAGCAGTAGTCCCAACCATGCAGGGTATGGAAGCACAGCGACAAATTGATACCTTTGCAGTGCAATTGGAGGGTGAAATGTTTTATTGGTACAGCCAAGACTTGGTTACGACTGGTCCAGGGACTGTAACCGAAGAGTTAATGAATGTAGTCATCAGCAAGTTCCCCTCCCTTGACATTGATAAGCAACACTTGTTGCACTGTACCCTGTATTACTGTAATACACCAGGACCGGATAAGTAATATGAGCAAGAATTGTTTAAAAATCATGCAAACAGATTGATATTACGTAATCTGTACTGGGACACAGAAGGGAACAGTGTAGCCAGCTGTTCATTGCCCCAGGAGTTATTTGCACTTTATAAATCTAATCGATTACCACATGTTAGCTTAACAAAAAACAGAAATATAGAATGGGCTGACCTAGGAGAAAAAGTCACGAGATGGGAGAAACAGACAGAAATGGAACTGTCAGAACAGGGAATACAAATACAGAAGTTAAATTGCATAACTCGGACCCACCCAGCTGTGCACTTACAGTCTGGTGAGGACAGCTGATTGACACTCATAGGTTCATAGGTTCATAGGTAGGTACTAGGCTATTAGCTCTAGGGCCTATATAAGCATAGCCAAAGGTACCCTGGCTTTCTCCACCCAAGAAAATGATTTTCCTGTGCCACTGTTGAGCAGAGCCACAGAAGTGCTCCTGCTAAAGGAGGAAGAAACTGCCTTACAAAATATACCAGAGACTCTCTGGTCAACAGGGAAATCAGATGTAGGACTTATTCGTACAGCGGGACCAGTTACTATCATGCCAAAGTCAGCATTCAGACCACAAAAAAGACAGTATACCTTAAGAAAAGATGCAGAGGCAGGGATAAAGCCTATTATAGCAGCCTTACTTAAAGGAGGAATACTAGTAGAATCTCCCGATTCACCATGTAACACGCCCTTATTTCCAGTTAAAAAGGCCAATGGAGAATGGCATATGGTCCAAGATTTACAAGCTGTAAATGACGCAGTAATACCAAGGGCGCCCACGGTACCAGACCCACACACCCTGTTGAATGATTTAAAACCTCAACAAAAGTATTTTTCTGTGGTAGATATCAGCAATGCATTCTTTTCGATACCTAAACACCCTGATAGCCAGTATTGGTTTGCATTCACATTTCAGGGGAAAAGGTATACATATACGCGACTACCACAGGGATATTGTGAAAGTCCAACAATATTCTCACAAGAAATGGCAAGCAACTTGGCAGAATTTACCCCACCAATAGGCAGTCAGATTTTACTTTATGTTGATGTCTTCCTGGCACCCCCCACCCAGCAGGATTGTAGAGAAGATACGATAGCACTATTACAATTTTTAGCCGCTGAAGGACATAAGGTAAATAAGAATAAACTGCAGCTTTGGAAAAAAAACAAATCAAATACCTGGGATATGTAATATCCAAGGAAGGTAGAACATTAGATGAGGACAGAAAAGTAGCAATTTTGCAAGCACCAAAACCCACTACCAAGAAGGAAATGATGTCCTTCCTGGGTACAACTAATTTTTGCCGGAGCTGGATTCTAAACTATGCCTTGGAATCTGCACCTCTGACTGACTATATAAGAAGCTCAGGATTTGTTACAATGGACACCAGAGGCAGAATCTGCCTTCTGTAAACTAAAGCAGTTAATAGCATCCTCATTAGTTCTGGGATTACCAAACTACCATAAACGTTTTTTCCAAACTGTAGATTGTAAGCAGGGTTACATGACATCAGTACTAACACAGCAACATGGGGATAAGCAACGCCCCATTGCTTACTATTCATCACAACTAGACCCAGTGGCATGGTCCTTACCCCACTGTGTACAGGCAGTAGTTGCAGCTGCAATGGCAGTGCAGGCTTCAGCCTCAGTAGTTTTATTCCACCCTCTCACTTTGAGAGTACCTCATGGAGTCGTGATTATTTTACTGCAAGAAAAGGTAGCATATCTTTCCCCTGCTAGGCATCTTTCCTGTATGACCATATTGTTGAGCCAACCTCATATGACAGTTGAGCGATGCATGACTTTGAACCCTTCTACTCTGCTCCCGACCCCTGCAGATGGCACACCATACCACTGCCTGCAGGTAATTGAGCAAAAGACACTACCTAGAAAAGATCTCACGGATGTCCCCTTGGATGATGCCAAGGTGACATACTATGTGGATGGCTCGTGCAAAAGGGGTCCTGCAGGACAGAACCTAGTAGGATATGCATTAGTCTCTAATACTGAGATTGTAGAAGCAAAACCTTTACCACACGACTTATCTGCGCAGGCAGCAGAATTGATTGCCCTGACACGGGCATGTACCTTAGCAAAGGGTAAATGTGTAAACATTTTTATTGACAGCCAGTACGCTTTTTCTACTGTACATGTTTTTGCGCAACACTGGAAAAACTGGGGAATGATAACATCTACTGGCAAACCTATAAATCATGCACAGTTTATTTTAGATCTTTTAGAATCTATTCAGTTACCTCAGAAAGTAGCTATTTGTAAATGCACAGCTCACACCAAGCAACAAGATAGAAACTCAAAAGGTAATGCAAGAGCTGATATAGCTGCAAAACAAGCAGCTTCTGAAGTATTTCTTTTAAATGAGGAATTACAACCCTCTGAAACTTTAGATTTAGACATGTCAAAAACAATGCAGACTCTTACTAGACAAGCTGAAAAACAACGATGGATAAAACGAAGAGCAATCCTCGAGAATGGGCTGTACATCTCTAAAGAGGGAAAACTGATATTACCCTCTAATTTGTTTCAATATGCAGCTTTGTTGAGCCATGGGCAGTGCTATGTCTCAAAAGGGGGGATGGTACAGCTAGTAAACCAAACGTACGGATTTACAAACTACTCTAAAAAATTCTGTTTGATGTGTCAAATTTGTAACAAACATCATGCTCAGGGGGCAATAAAGCCCAAGCAAGGGAATTTCCCTACACCACCATATCCGTTTTGCACTATCTGTATGGATTTCATAGAACTGAACAAATATGAAAATAAGAAGTATTGTCTTGTCATTGTAGATATGTTTTCCAGATGGGTGGAAGCTTTTCCAACCAAAAATCCAGATGCAGCTACGGTGGCAAAAGTACTTGTCAAAGAAATCATTCCTAGATTTGGAATTCCGGAAAGGATGTACAGTGACAACGGTACACACTTTGTAAACCAAACCATACAGCAGTTAAGTAAGCATTTTGGTATTTCTTTAAAAAATCATTGTGCATACCATCCACAATCTGCAGGGCTAGTTGAAAGGCATAATGGTATAGTAAAGAATAAATTAAGAAAGTTAATAGCTGAGACAGGAAAAAATTGGCTGTATTGTTTGCCCCTGGCACTGTTGAGCATGAGAACTGTTCTGACTGCAAAAGGATTGACTCCTTTTGAAAAGTTATCTGGAAGGGCTTATTATACACCCCAGTGGAAACTTCTCATGTCCTCAGACCAGGAAGCTGATTTTACACTAGCTGAATATATGAGGAAATTAATGAATTCTAAACATCTGTTGCAGTCAAATTCTATTTCAGATAGAAAACAAACCGAGACATCAGAAGTGGCAGTGACACCCGGAGACTGAGTGTGGATAAAAGTTATAAAGTAGAAGAGTTGGTCATCCCCAAGGTGGGAAGGTCCCTACCAGGTGCTTCTTTTGACACCCACTGCAGTCAAGATAGCAGAGCGAGCTTCATGGATCCATCTGACGCACTGCAAACTAGTTAAGAACTTTGAACTGGACAAAAATCTTACCTCTCCATCGGGGCCCTCAGCACAAAGCCTGGCTACAAAGGGGGGTCAGATCAATAGGACTGATCCATCTCAACCCCAGTGAAGAAACCATCAGTGCTGAAGATCCTATTAGGGCAGAGAGTAAGAACACATGTCTGAAATAAAGGTGACAGAATCCAGTAAGATCCAAATGCACCTATTCGGAAGAGTCGGAGAAAACAGAAATGCAGAACAACCGTTTCCTCAGAAGTATTGCATAACCATCTTGTTGACTGTACTAGTGACAATAATCTTTTTGTTGTGGCCATTCCTTTTCTCAGCCACACAAACTGGACTGAACAAGCATGCAGAGTTACATGCAGAGTGGCACCCAAACTTCAACGCTTACCAGGCAATCAAATATGTGTATGCTGAGAACTTCAATGTTTCGAATTGCTGGATTTGCACAGCTTTGCCAACAGCATACGGGGGGTTATTGTTAACTTCAGTCCCCCTAGGAGCCAACAAGACCTGGGAAAACTTAGTCTATGATACATCAGATGTCACATCACAAGATAAAGTAGCATTGCACTTGTCGGTTCGACAGAAGGGGACTGTGTGTTTTTACAAAAATGATGCAGTTCAGGTGGGTTGGAGCAATTGCAATGTGACTGTTCCCTATAGATGCTACAATAAAACTGATAACACAGGATCCTATTGCAACACGAGCTATGATTCATTTGTTGAACTGATGCATAGGACAACTGATGAAGTAAAACATAATGCTGACCTTTATAGACAACTGTCTATGATAGACAAAAAATGTTTCATCCAGAGCCAGGACATAGTAAAATTACCACCAAAATAGAAGATTGCTACTTTGTATGTGGTAGGAAAGCATATAAGTGGTTAGCTGAGAATTGGTCCGGCAGTTGTTATTTGGGGTACCTGGTTCCGGCCATACGACACACAGCAGTTTTACCTCAGGGGAAAGTTCGGAATATTCGACGAGAAATCAAGAAGCCTGTCAATCCAGTGGGGCAAATCAATGCGGGCTGGAAAAACCATCATGCTGTGGGCTTAGGGAAAAATGGACTGTCACATATGGACTTGAGTGATACCATCATCTCATGGGAAGGTGTACTGCCAGCATATGGAGCAACAAAATCAATCTGGGAACTGAGAAAATTGTCTAAACTTCTCGAAATAATGAGCAATGCAACCTTTTCTGCCCTAGAATTGGTGACTGATGAACTGACTGCCATGAGAACTGTAGTGCTTCAAAACCGCATGGGTCTTGACTTCACCCTAGCGGCGAGAGGAGGTATGTGCGCTTTAATCCAGGAGGAGTGCTGTTCGTATGTTCCTGATCACAAACACGAGATAGACAATCATCTTGAGGTAATTCAGCAGGTGTCAGCTATGACCAAACCAGGACCAAATCCATTGACAGACTTTTTCCAGAGATTGTTTGGGGGGTGGGGCAGTATCCTAATGAACATCCTGATTGCCATCTGTGTAGGAATGATCCTACTGGTGGTATGTGTGTGCTGCTGCATCCCCTGCATGAAAAGACTGATTAAAGACTTTATAGACATGTCAGTTTCAGAAACCTTATACCAAGGAGCTGAACTTGAAGAATTGCTAAAAAACTGAAAATGCTTTCATAAGTTTAAACTGAATAACTATCTTAACTGCAAATCCTGAGTAGGAAAAGGTTAGGGGAAGAAAAAACTGTTTATGCTTATTTTGAAAGTAGAATAAAAGTATTAAAAGGGGGAAATGTTAGACAAATATGTATTAGTAATATGCATGCTTTGTGCATTTGAGGTTTAAAAGGGTTAATACATTTATTCTGTTCACACTGCATGAATCTGCACAGCTATTAGAAACTTAACAAGGAGCATTTGATTTCTGCTAATGTCATGAAAATAATAAGAAGCATTCTATTTCTGCTAATGTCATGAAAATAACAAGAGACAATTCATTTCTGCTAATGTCATGAAACTTAACAAAGAGTTATTGATTTTTTGCTTATGCCATGAGAAAGTACACAGCTGCTAGAAGCTTTGATAAAGAAAACAATGGATGCTTGAAAGTTTAAACCATAGTCAGCATTACTTGTACCTAAGCTAGAAATGTACCTTGAATCTAGGCAAAATGTAACACGTATTAGAACTGCACAACTGAAGAATTGAAAGTTTGTGGTGGGCTAAAATAAGCCCCAAGGCCAGGTTGTTTTTCTCAAATGTTTTGCAAATCAGCAGATATTCTAACTAGTTAGCAATGTCTAGTAACATTTTCTGTAGAACAATACAGAAAGCTGTGTCTAACTACGTCAGTTAATAAAGGGTGCCTTGCTTGAACCTAATGTGAATTGGTCTTTGAAGTTTTTTTCCTTTGATAGATAGCATGAAACAGACAAATGTTATGTGTTGATCATATGCTTCTGCTCTCTTCTTTACATGCAGTGTACATCCACAGCCAGGGTTTGGGATTACAGGGCTCTGCATGTGTGCCTCTTAACACTCACTTGGATCAGGTGACACGATTTTGTCATGTTGTTGTGTGACCATGTTGTCTATTACAGAATGTAGGTCATCTACGTGGCTGCAGTTTTGTGTTTTCACAAATGTATTTGCCTAGCTCTGTTCAGACTGTGTGCTATACACTGGGATTTTTTTCTGTACTTCTCTGCAGAGGTTCAATTCTGATGTTAGGCTACTGGTGGGAATCCCTCTGGTTAGCCTGCTGATGTTACAGTCTTGCTTGGTAATTCCCAGTGTGCCTTTAGGCATTCCTGGTAACTGTATTACTGTTCACAAAGTACTGTCCTTCCTGGTTGTACTGTTTGAGGTTTGACAGTTCTAGTATTGTAACGATGCAGCGTTACATTTGCAGTTGGCATGGGCTAGAGTAGGGTCTGCCTTTGCCTTATGGTGGAGGGCAGGGCAGGACCTCATTTTGGCTGGTCAAGCAGGCTGTTTTGAAACTATTCCATCCTTATCTGCATGTCTTTCCCCTTTTGTCTTTTTGTTTGACAGGCTTCACTGTCTACTATAGCATTATTGGGCACAGTGGTATGGGAGATCATCCAATGGCTACTTCATTCCTTCCTAGTGGCTACGCCTTCCTTGAGTGTCCTTCTCAGGCTTGCAGGACAGTGGATATTCTTTCCCTGCACCTTTTGAGGACTGACCCCTTTTTCTGTTTCTTTTGAGAAAGTGGTTTGTGTTTCTGGACAGAACATATCTACTTCTGTTTCCTTGTGGGGGGACTGAGAGTGGCCTTTCTCTTTTGAGACTAGTGCAGTCTTGTACTAGGAGCTGTCCAGAGTGGATGTACTCTGGTTTAGTGGGACAGTTGATTAATTTCCACTGCTCTGGGTGTGGATTGCCTTGTCTCCATTGTAGGGTGGGCATTTGGGTTCCTTCTAGAAGGGGGCTTTCTAACATGTAGCTATAGTTGCTGTTTTGTTTGCTGTTGTGTAGGCCTAGCTACCTTTGTGTTTTGCTTAATCTGTCCTTGTCTGGCTTTTTTCCCATGCTCTCATTTCCAGGTAGCACTGTACCCATAACTGCGGGGTTAGACCTTTCTTAGTAGGTGATCCCCAATATTCTATCCACTTGTTGGCCCTGCAGTTCTCTACACTCTGGTGGTTTTACTGCTTGGGACTCAACCAATGCATAGGACCTGGCAAGGAGGATTGTCTGTGTTTAGCTGTATTGGATGAAGAGCTACTTGCTTCATTCTCCCTGCAAGATGGCTGTCCCACCAACTAGCCTTAGCATTCGCAGAGCTGCATCGGGCAGTGCCGGTTAGCTGGGGTATGCTATTCCTGGCCCCACAAAGTCTGTGCTGTAAATTTTCCCTTAGAACTAGGCAAGTCTCAACTCAAGTGCTTCAGATCAGCTGCTCTTATTGCAGCACTTGCAAAACAGAAATCAGCACTTGTCCTAATCTCCTAGACAGCACTATTATTCTCCAAATTTCCTAGACAGCACTATTATAATATAGCATAAGACCCTCGATCGTCCGCAGGACTTAAGTTCAATTTACTCTTCAAAGCATGTCCAGAGGTCAGCTTCAGGTGTACTTTCCAGTTCATCTGGTGGAATTGGGCATCCTGAGGCAATGTCACAACTGCCTCATGTATACAGACAACCCTCTCCTCTTACCTCTAGACACAAACACTTGTGAGAGATGCAAATACACAGCCAGACTGGAGGCTAAGCGCTCTCAACCCATGACTGTAACAGACAGTCAAGAGTTTAAGGGACACACTTGCATCACACCACCTGTCACACATGAATCTACAAAACAAGCACCGGCAAAACATACGCATAAATACACAAAAACATATTCGGAGGCACTAGGTACCAATCTGAAAAAGAAACAGTGCCCTCCAAAGCAGACAAGCAAGCAACCTGCACCCCCAAACACAAGCCAGAAAACACATA
Source organism: Protopterus annectens (assembly GCF_019279795.1). Classification (NCBI taxonomy): domain Eukaryota; kingdom Metazoa; phylum Chordata; order Ceratodontiformes; family Protopteridae; genus Protopterus; species Protopterus annectens. The sequence goes on along the minus strand of NC_056745.1, from coordinate 6,876,411 downwards.
ATTCACCTCAGCAGTGTGCCTCACAACAGTCCTTAAGGCAAAACACCATACCTAACACGCTAGTAATAGGAGACTCTATAGTAAGGCACACGGATGTTCCACTCACCAGGCCGAACAAGGAGAAGGTTACTGTCAGCTGCCTGTTGGGTGCTCGGATCCGCCACATAACACAGGCACTTAGGTCACTCCAGAACAAGTACAAGTATGACACTGTCATTGTACATGTTGGTGTGAGTGATCTAAGACGTACCTCCCTGGACTGCATGAAAAGAGACATTGAGGAGCTCTCTGATCATGTAGCCCAAGCTGGTATGACCCTGACCTTGAGTAGCATACTACCTTCACCTAGAATGATACCACAATACAAAGACAAAATGATCAATTTCAACAACTGGCTGAGCTTCTGGTGTCATTCTAAGGGGATCCAGTGTCTGTCTGCCTGGGATGACATGATAGACAAGCCTCACTGTTTCGCCAGAGATGGGCTGCACCTGTCACCCCTAGGTTTTCGAATACTGGCCAAGGCTCTTGCCGTCCCCATAGTGCCTTTTTTAGGCAAGGCTCAAAGGATAAACCAACCACCGTAACCAGCACAGGTAACCAAAACCTAAGGGTAATGCTACTCAACGCCAGAAGTCTCAACCTCAAAATGCACACATTCAAGGCTGTCCTCAGCATGGAGAAAATTGATGTTTGTGCAGTGATGGAAACCAGGTTTAAGGCTCAAGAGAGCACCTCAGCACTGCCAGATTACAATTCATATCATACCTTCCGGCCTCAGTTACCAGATCGCAGTACAAAGTGCGGAGGTGTATCCATATTCATCAAGGATATCCATATCTCCAGGTTAGTAGCGTAGCATGATGCCCCAGAGATCATCCATGTGCAACTATCAGCAGGCAAAACCACATTTCAAGTCGTAGCTGGTTATAGATCGCCCACCATGTTCCAAGATGCTCACTCTGCATTCCTTGAGACATTGGAAAATAAAAAGGTCCTACCCAACACCATAATCTTGGGTGATTTCAACTACCCTGGTATAGACTGGGCGAACTACCAATGTTCCAACCCCTATGCTCAGCGATTCATAGAATTTATAAATTCAAATGCCCTTGAACAACTAGTATGTTCCCCCACTAGAGGGGACAGCATATTGGCTTTAATCATCACAAATATGGGCGCCCATTGTACCACACCTGTTATCACTCCCTTCTTGGTCAGATCTGACCACAAACTGATAACCCTGGACATCCTCACCCCTCCACCTCCCCCAGTTAAGGAAACTATAGTCAAAAACCTTTCCAAAGCAAACTTCAAACTACTTGCATCAGAAGTGGAAAGCTTCACTATTCCCTTGCAGAAGGATAATGATATCCAGGATGCGGAATCCTACACCAAGGCACTCTATATGCATCTTCAGGATTGCATGGACCGTGCTATCCCAAATAAAACCAAGATTCCTTCCTCAAGCAAGAAGAAACCAGTCTGGTGGACCCTGGCCATAAGCAAACTTTACAATAAAAGGAGGAGACATACAAAAAAAGGCCAAATCTCAAGTAGAAAAATCATCCCTGATCAGCATTAGTAAGAAATTGAGGGCCCTCATCAAGTCAACTAAAGCTAATTTTGAAAAGAAAGTTGCCAAGGATAACCATAAGGCCTTCTATGGCTACATCAAAAACCTAAATGGCAATGCTCAGGTCTGTTCTGAGCTAGTACAAAATGGAACAAAATACACTGACCCTTCTGACATTGCCAACATCTTGCTGACAGGTTCAGTGCAAACCCCCCCCCCCCCACCACCTACAGGGCCTATTACCATTCCAGGGGATTGTGTAAGTCCAATTATTACTGATACGTTGGTTAACAAGGCTCTATCTAAAGCTAAAAATACTGCCTCCATGGGACCAGATGGTGTCCCAGGCTGTGTCATACGCGAGCTCCAAAATGAATTAACCCCGCATCTTAATGCTCTGTTCAGTCTCAGCCTCTCCACAGGATATGTGCCCATAGAATGGTGCACAGCAGTGGTGGACCCACTACACAAGGGTGGGGCCACAGCTGACCCTGGGAACTACCGACCAATAAGCCTGACCAGTCTGATCTGTAAGGCTATGGAGCCAATCATTATGCAACTCATAAATGGAGAGATTGGGAACCTCCAGTTGCTGGACCCCACACAGTACGGCTTCGTCAAGGGTAGATCATGCTTCCTGAAACTGGTGGATTTCCTTGAGACAGTTACTCAGGCTATAGATAAGGGAAAGGAGGTACACACGGCTTACCTTGACCTTGCTAAAGCATTTGACACCATTCCCCATTCAGGTGTTATTGATAAGCTCACTAGCCTGGGCATAAACCCTTACGTCACAAGATGGATCGCAAACTGGCTCTCAGACAGATCCCATAAAGTAAGAGTAGCGGGATCTATGTCCGAATCCAGACCAGTAACGAGTGGTGTGCCTCAGGGCTCTGTCCTGGGGCCCCTCCTGTTTGGCATATACTTCTCAGAAGTACAGGCAAACACGGAAGAGCTGTGGCTGACTAAGTTTGCGGACGACTGCAAACTGGGTGCTATAATAGAGTCTCCGGCCGACATGGAGATCCTCCAGAAGGGCCTAAATGAGACTGATGCATGGTGTCAAAGCCATGGTCTCAAGCTAAATGCAAAAAATGTGTAGTAATCCCCTTTGGAAAAAACAGAGTACCCACAAACTACAACATAGGAGGTAATCCCCTGAAATCTGAAGAAGAAATAAGGGATCTAAGGACCCAAGTAGATAGTCAGCTTTCCTTTGATAACCATGTTGCCAAAGTGGTTAGAAAATCCTTCTATGTGACCCATCTGATCATGAAAGGGTTTGCATCAAGATCTAAGGATGTAATGGTGCCCCTCTACTCTTCCCTCATCAGACCCATTATTGAGTACAATGCACCAATTGGAATGTACCTGGCTAAACATCTCCAGCAGCCGGAGAGACCACAGAGGTACCTAACAAAGAGGATTACTGGCCTCAAACAGTTGCCCTATGCAGCATGATTGAAAAAGCTAAGACTGTTCTCTGTTGCATACCGCTTTCTCAGAGGTGATCTCTGTCTAACGTACAGAGCCATGTCCAACCCAGAATTGTTGAACATGCCTCATCTTAGCAAAACCAAATCTATTCGAGCTACACGCTTTAGGGATATAAACCTCAACACAACAATGAATAGAACATGCTGGAGGGATAGATTCCCTTCGCAGAGACTTCCCTTACTATGGAACAGGGTCCCGATCTACATAAGACAGAGCCCCTCACTATCACTCTTCAAGAGGAACCTTGATGAGTGAATGGGTAACAGAAAGTTCACACCGGGGATCACACCAACAGCACTACTAGATAGGGGCCAAGGGTACTAGCTGCTAGTACAAGGATTTAGGGAACTACTAAAGGGGCAGTGAATATCGCACAATGTGACTGGGCTAATATATTTCTTCGGGCAGATAGCCCAGTATCTACCTATGAACCTATGAACCTATGAACCTATTTAAATTTTCCTGCAAATCATGCAAGTATGTCCTGTATCACTTGTCTGTAATGGGTGCCAACAATTTACTGCTGTTTTTCATTTACAGGAGGATGCTGTTATCAGTAAAGGGACAACTGTCATGAGGGATGCTTACATATGTAGTCAGTGGATAAAATCATGACGTGTATCAAAAAAGGTGCATGTCGATCATTCCTCAAATGAGGGAACATGCAGAAAACAGATCCTACTTGAGTACTGGTGGAGGGATAAGCCAAGTCATAGGACCTACCAAGAAGGGCCCTGTCTGTATTTAACTTGAAATAAGAATGTAGCCATTACCTACTTTGATACGCTTACCGGTGTCCAATATAACTGCTTTAGTGCCAGAATGTTATTTTAGTCCACATTCCCTTATTGTCTGCATTTTTGTTATAATTTGTGTCAAACATAACATGCATTTAATTTGCAGTGCAGGGGTGATATGTCTCATAGTACATTATTTGCAGTGCTTTGTACAATTTCTGTACTACAGTCCATAGCTTCCCATGGCATGATGTGCCTCATATATATGATCCTGCTTGTAATGGCACTGTCTGAGCCAGCTAGACATACTGCTTACATCACAATCGGGCGAGTTGTACTGCCTTGACAATAATCTTTGCTGCTTGAGATCTTCACAGAGTGCGCACACATAGGTACTTGCCAGCTTTGTTGTGTAGAGTAAGTCAGTTTTTGTTGTCATTCTGCAGAATAGTATTCTCTGCTGAACTGTACACAGCAGGGTATCTTCTGATATATCTGCCCTGTTAGTATGGACCATGCACTGTCTTTTTTATTTTACAGGGGTACATCTATAATCCAGTAAAGGTTTAAGATTTCTGCACAGCATGAAAACAAGGCTGTTTTTCTACTTTTTTTACATTTCTGCCCACATCTCTTCCCATGATTTTGCTAATGATGAGTGGCATTTGTATTTTGCACACCACAGTGTGAACACAGAATGCATTTGGCATTTCACCATGCAGCTACACACATACATGTCACTATGTGCTATGATATTCACATGTTGTCTTCTTCACATGTTTACCCATGTGGTTTTACATAGGCACAGCACTATCATACACAATAATATTAATTGTATTGTACTGTCTGCATTCTTATCTTAGGACTCTGGGATTCTGTTCCTGTTAAGATTTACAGCTCCCTGTCCAAACTAAATGGCATATAGGAAACTCTTCTATTACTTGTCTGATATGTATGTTGTTATTGTTGGGGTGTAAAAGAATGTTGTGAAAGTCAATAGTGTAGCCACTCTGAATTAACTCCCTCTCACACCAGCAAACAAAGTTTCTTCAATAGAATGAACAAGAGGGAGAAACACAAGTTTCTCCCTCTTGTTCATTTTATTGAAGAAACTGTGTAAAAGAATGTTGTTGTTGGGAAAAACAAAACTAAATTTATGCACTTTTTTAACTATATGTTAACATTCTGTTTTAACTTGTTAGAAACTTTCAAATTGACCTATACAGTGATAACAAAAAGTAATAAATAAATCTCTTGTTCTTTCAGCTGCCTGAAACCTTTGATGATGTTGCTGTGGATTTTTCAAGGGAAGAGTGGAAGATGTTGAACAAAGAAGAGAAGGAACTGCACAGGCTGGTGATGGTGCAGAACTATGAGCACATGGTGTCAGTAGGTAAGGAAAATGGTGTCATAGCCACACATGGCGATACCGGTACCAAACCAGGCGCACATAGTGCCAGAACGTAACCACGAGAAGTGACAGAATACAACTGCAGTTACAGAAGACCTTACGTTAGGGAAATTGTCTGGAACTATAAGCACATTGCATCAGTAGGTAAGAAAGATGGTCACAGAGGTACATAGGTGGTGATGTGCAGATGTGCGGCCATGTGGTGCCAGTAGGTGAGGGGATCAAACTAGAATTGCATAATGAGGTGTAGAACTCCAGGCACATGTTATCAGACTGTAAGTTAGATGGTCATAGAGGTACACAGGAAGGTGATGGTGCAGATGTGTGAAAATGTGGCATCAGTACGGAAGGGGATAAAACTGGATTTACACAGTGAGGTGATGACGTACAACCAGGAGTCAGTTGTACCAAAGCTACACAGTGAGGTGCAAAGCAGAACCAGGAGTTGATGGTACTGAAGCTACATGGTCACTAAAGGAATTGAAAGAAAATAGCCAAACTGGAAATGCTGCAGGGATAGTCATTTGAGGGCTTGGAACCCTAAATGAGACAGTAATTGAGAGGGGTAAGCTTACTAAGAATCTAGAGTGGTTGAACTGTAGCCTCCAGGCTATGGGCTGAGATGGATGGCATGTACCATTTTAGTAATAATATAAAAATATACAGAGTAGTGATGGATGGCATGTACCATTTTAGTAATAATATAAAAATATACAGAGTAGTGATGGATGGCATGTACCATTTTAGTAGTAATATAAAAATATACAGAGTAGTGATGGATGGCATGTAGCATTTTAGTAGTAATATAAAAATATACAGAGTAATGATGGATGGCATGTACCATTTTAGTAATAATATAAAAATATCAGAGTAGTGATGGATGGCATGTACCATTTTAGTAATAATATAAAAATATACAGAGTAGTGATGGATGGCATGTACCATTTTAGTAATAATACAAAAATATACAGAGTAGTGGTAGAAATTTAATACATCAGTTCTTTATGGCCACTCAGGAAATAGATAGAAGGCCCAATAGACAATATAGGCATTGTATATGAATGTGCAGAGCTGAGAAAATGAAAAAAAAAACTTAAAAAAAGGAATAAACAATAGGGATATGCTCTTGCATACAACAGTAATCGGGATAACATGATGTAAGTCCTATGCACTGTGATAGCAGAATTAATATGTATACCTCACAGGTATGGTGCCTCTCTTGTAATATTACAGGTTCTCATAAACATTGCAGGAACCAGATTTGCTGGCAGAACTAGCTGAATGTTAACTAAAGGAGGGATGTTGAAATATGCCATGTATACCACTATCGGTCATCTGATGTGCTCCTTGCTAGTACTGTCATTCATGTGCTATAGCAGATGCCCAGGGCAGAGATTATATGCCGTACAGCATGCTCAAGACCACCAGTCTTGTGTTGTGCTGCATACTGAAGACCACCACTCATTTGATGTACATTATCCACTGGGAGCCACAAGACGTGCCATACAGAGTGCCCAAGAGAATCAGTTAGGTATTATACAGCATGAAGCCAATGCTGGCTGAAAGACCAGCTCTGTGCTGGAAACAGGCACTGTTCTCAGCTCAGAAACAGCATTGTTGCTTGGAGCTAAGCACTCTAAAGGTACATCTCCAAGATTGTACCTTTCACTAAGATGGAGGGGGGGTGGGAATGTCAAAGGTGCAGAAGAGAGGGGATGCAGTGTACAAGCAGAAAGGATGCACTGGTTTGTACCCCTGCTAGTCTGTGTAACTTGTTGCATAGCAGGATAGCATTATGATGCAGTGCAATGAGTCTAGGTAAGAAGATGGGGACCTGCAGGCAGTGATACAGGAGTGGAGGGTGGACATTACTTAGTGTTGCAGTATAACAATGCAATATAAGGAGTCTGTGTAGGGATGTGGGGAACTGCAGGCAGTGATGCAGGATGAGAGGGCGGGCATTACTTAGTTTTACAATGTAACAATGTAACATAAGGAGTCTGTGTAGGGAGATGGGGACTTACAGGCAGGGATACAGGAGGGGAGGGTGGACATTACTTAGTGTTACAATGTAACAGTGTAATATAAGGAGTCTTTGTAGGGAGATGCAGTCCTGCAGACAGTGATATAATAGGGGAGGGTGAGGGACATTACTTAGTTTAACAATGTAATATAAGGAGTCTGTTTAGGAAGATGCAGACCTACAGACAGTGATACAGGAGGGGAGGGTGAACATTACTTAGTATTACAATGTAACAACGTAATGTAAGGAGTCTGTACAGACAGTGATACAGAAGGGGAGGGTGAACATTACTTAGTACTACAATGTAACAATGTAATATAAGGAGTGTGTATAGGAAGATGCAGACCTACAGACAGTGATACAGGAGGGGAGGGTGAACATGACTTAGTATTATAATGTAACAATGTAATATAAGGAGTCTATTTAGGGAGACGGGGACTTGCAGGCAGGGATACAGGAGGGCGGAGAGTGGGCATTACTTAGTGTTACAATATAACAATGTAATATACAGACTTTGTATAGGGAGATGGGGACCTGTAGGCAGTGACAGGAGTGAAGGGTGGACATTACTTAGTATTACAATGTAATACAAGGAGTCTGTGTAGGGTGATGGGATCCTTCAGGCAGTGATACAGGAGGGGAGGGTGGTCATTACTTAAATAACTATTTATTTAACATTTGTTTACTGGGAAAGTCCGACTTGGAATGAGTCAATTTTCAATGGAGGCTGGGGAGAAATTCTCCAGATGCATGTCTTTACAATGTGGGAGGAAACCGGAGCACTTGGAGGAAACCCACACAAACACAGGGAGGACATGCAGAATCTGCACAGAAGGCACTACAACTATTAATCAAACTGGGCAACCTCTTGCTGTGAGGCGACAATGTTAACTGCTGCACCGCTGCGCTGTCCAATGTAATATAAGAATTGTGTGTGGGGAGCCTGTGTATGGAGATGGGGACCAGCAGGTAGTGATCAGGAGGGAAGGGTAAGCATTGCTGTTATGATAGAAACATAGGTAAGTGATATGACAGGGGTGGACATTGGCCTGGGTTTAGGATTTTTGGGGATGACAGAAAAGGAATGACTAAAGGTGCACTAGTGACCTGCGTATTTGAAGCTTCAAATGTGACATCGGAGAGGAGGAGAAATGCCACCCCATGAAGGAGGCAATGGAGCAGGGATTGTCAGAGCCTAGGATAAATGTCTTGGTATTTAAGGTGGAGGAAAGGGGATTCTGGTAGGTAAGTAGAATGTACTGCTTCCAGACCTGTCATGGCAGAAGGATAAGAGACTGGATGGGAGAACAAAGGGGTGACATTGGAGGAAGATGGGCATACTCATGGCGAAAGAGAATCTGCCAAGAGCAGACTAGGAGATTCTAAGCACAAAATGGGAGGGGGAGCAAGACTTGACTGAGAGTTTGAACAGTAAAGGGTTTAGCTAACAGGTGCAGGACTGTACCAAAAAGGGCAACATTCTGGATGTGTCCCTGACCAAAGTGGAAGCAGTTAGGGATGTGCAGGTGATGATGCCATTTGCCATCAGTGATCAATCTAATGTGTGGTTTAGATAGAAGATTGTCAACAACAAGGACAAAGATGGATGATGGTGTAGTATTTCAGAGTATTTGTTTATGATGATCTGAGGAGCTGGTCAAAGCCAAGTTAGGTAAATGAAGGCAAACTGAGGGACTAAGCAAGATGTAGGAATGGGCTTTGAGGAATGGGAAAAATAGAAGTCTACACAGGAAGGGGAGACCAGCAATTAGTGTAAAAGATTGGGCATTCTAAAAGTTAGAGGTAGTCAATGACAAGAAATCGGAAGACAACAAAGGCACAGTCTGAGAGAGACCTCCCCGGCAGGGTCAACTAAGGGAAAATGACTTCTATAAAGATATTGCTAAAAAGGGAAGAGAGGGACAGACCTGTCCAGAAAGAGAAAAGAAGAGAGGGAGATCACAGAAAAGTTGGAAAATTAAGATATTGAATATCTACTTCACTTAACCTTTTCCAAAGGAAACTGAGGAGAGACTGCCATGTTTTGAGGATGTAGTGCAGAGTGAGAAGATCAGTGGACAGAACCAAGATAGAGACGAAAAAAGGCTGACGGGGAACTTGCCTTCCGAAGGGAGCATAAAGCACAGATACTAGATGAACTATGTTCCAGGGTGCCCATGAATCTGACCATTATGTTACTAGACCTGATGCTGATTTTCTGTAGGTAACTGGGTACTACCAGCTTTGTTGATGAAGAAGGCAAAAGCTCTGAATATGGCTGAGGTGACCTGGGTTTGATTAGCCAATCAGGCATCTAGAGAAGCAGACATAGGGAGGACAGGAATGATGGTGCTTTGCCTGCTGCCCTCTCTTTAGTTGAGGACTAGGATCTGTTTGTCTGGGCACGTTTTCAGTGTCAGAATCTTTGATAGAGACTGGAATCCCACTGAAGGTGTTGTCTTTAAGGGTGCAGGGTCTATTAGTTCTTCACACGTGGAAGCATGGATGGACCAACTTGGTGTCTCTTACAGAGTCTGTCCTTAGTTGCTACTGGAATGCTTACATGGAACATGGGATCTAAGTAAAACAAAGAACATGATCCCTTAGTGTGGATGACATGGCACTCTGGCATGTTTGACTCCTCCCATTAAGACGTTATGGGACAACTGTTTTAGAATACTCGTCTACTAAAACAGGCAGATCTGTTATACTAGCAGAAGGAAGGCTTGATTGTCTGCTGGAGAACAGCTGTCAAAATGTCTTTAGCTCACTGACTCCTTGAAGAGTGTTATCATCGGGAAAGCAGAGTTCCTGTGCATCTTGTAAGAGTGGGCCTGTCTTTACAGCAGACTTCCCAGTACTGAAACGAGTACACTCATCACTGTTTTCAAATAATTTCTTTTTTTTTTTAAGTTTTTATTGGATTTTCAATTTGTAAAATAATCACAACAGTATTTACAGTTAGAGATTTGTGAATATAACAAATGAAGAAAAAATTCAACTAAATCTCACACACAAAAGAAAAAACTGTTTACAGGAGTGTCTATTAACCAACAAGTCCGTTATTATACACTACATTAAATCTTAAAATGCAGTTCTTTTTGCTTGTCAAGCAGATCTCTAAGTTTTGTGCAGGCATTGTAGCAAGAGGTAACCCTGGTTGTTCTTGACTTTAATTGTAATGATTTCCAGGTGACTTCAGTTACAATATTTATAAATTCTTTGAAGGAGGGTGTAGAGTCATTCTTCCAATTCTGAGTTGTAACCTTTCTTGGTATAGAAATGTGATATTTCATTTTTTAACACATATAGGAATAGGAGTGTTAAAAAGGATTAGTGATTTAGATAAAACAAATTTATCCCCCCAAAAAATTCTATAAAAATAATTCTGAAGTCCTGCTAAAAAGTACATAAATAAACTTAAGGCAGCAAGACGGCATCTACAAGTTGACATGATTTGCTAACGTGACTGTGAAATGGTCAGCATGGGATAGGCGTAGCTAATGTTATGAGGGAGTGCTTGCAAAAAGCTATGAAAAATATGATATATTTCCATTTCTACATTTATAATACACAAATTGTGTGATATTGTCATGTGTGGCAGTGTTTCTTCTTTTTTCTCTTCTAAATGTAGCCAAACAGTTGAAGGTTTTTGTTATTTTATTTTGTTATATTTATTGTAAAATATGTCATAGAATTTGTTTTTCAGTGATTTACCTTAGCGAAAGTAAAACCCCTGAAAGAAAACAAAAAGACCATTTGAATCAGATGATAAAATTCGGTTGAAACATACAGTCAGCGAATGGGATTAACTAGAGAATCTGTAAGATTGTAAGTTCTATAAAGAATCGTACCTTTCAGCTGTCCATATTTTTCAGTTGTGTCCATATTTTGTCTCATATTTTTATGGTTTGTTCCTCATAAAATTTGTGGTTTTCTGGCAAATCGCCGTGGGCAGATGTCACTAAATAATGACACACATTTGAGTTTCTGAATTCTTGTTCTTCAGAAAATGCATGCTATCATAAATCCTTTTATTTTAGAAACTTTCTAAGTTTATAAAAGCTGTAGTTAAAATCTGTCCCTATTTTGGACCTTTGTCCCCCCCCCCACCATTATTTTATGCTTTGTTCATATTTCTTGCACTAAGAGGCTAAGAGGTATGAGACAGTGCCTTAGAGGTATTCAATTCTAGATTGAGAGAATGTCTAGGTTTTCATTTGTAGTATCAGATAGTGCTTTAGAGGTTTTTGATCATAGGGTAACATTTCATAAGAGTACTCAAGTCTGTTAAAGATGTTAAAGGCAAGTGATGACAAATTACAGGAGGGTTTCATACCTTAAGTGTAGTGTTAAGAATATTAAAGGAGCTAGATCAGGGATTCACTACTGTGGTTTGCAGAAGCACACATCATCCTATAAGAGAGGGCAATTTGTGCTTCTCTCATTTAATATCATTCATTGACATGCATAAACTGCATGTCACTGCATTGCACACGACTATAAATTACATATCATTCATTGACTTGCATGTCACTGCATTGCACATGACTATGAATTGCATATCATTCATTGACGTGCATAAACTGCATGTCACTGCATTGCACACGACTATGAACTGCATATTCAAACAAATGAAACAACCTCTAAGCACCATCCCTTTTTATGGTGGTAAATAGCATGTTATGTAGCAGATGACACAGACTCGCACATGAATAAACACACACACAATTTGCCTACGTTACTCACCCCAGCAGCTATTGGACAGGAGACGCTAAGTAGAGCATGGTTGCAATAGTTTGCATCTCCCCTCTACTCAGGCTTCTCTTTTTGATAGTAGAGACCCTACAGGGACACACAGTCATAAAAACCTACAGAGACAGACCACACACACACACACACACACACACACACACACACACACACACACACACACACACACACACACACACACACACACACACACACATTCCATTATATATAGAGAACATACACGTACACATCAGTGCTGAATTCACAATCTGCCTCTCCATAAGCAGTCACAGGTATTGTAAGGCAACAGTCACCCAATGCACATAAACACCTGCACTTGTACCCTGGCAGTAAGTATTATGTACATGCACTGAAATACCCCACTCAGTCACGCTTGTGCACTGTTCCTGTACAGAACACAGACAGACAACCACATGCACATATGTACACACACACGCATGCACATACACACGCACATACACACACATGCACATAGACACATGCATACATGCATACCCTCATGCACTCCCACTTTAAGACTTACCTGGAATGATGACCTGTGCAGGTGACGCTGCCCCACTTCACCTTGTGCAGATTCTTCCTCACTGAAATGCATAAATGTGCATGCCTAAACTGTTGCACAGACTTATGCATTTTGTGCTAAACCACCACATAAACATATGCATTTTTTTGTAAACTGCTGCACAAACATATGCATTTTGTGCTAAACTGCCACACAGACATATGTATTTTGTGCACTGTTCTGCTGGATACTGTGTGGGAAGGACATCTGTTCTTCTTTGATTTTATTTGGAATGGACATTTGTTCTGCTTGAATTTTGTATGGGAAGGATATCTCTTTTGCTTGGATATTGTGTGGGATGGATGCCTGCTTTGCTTGGATATTGTGTGGCATGAACGTCTGTTTTGCTTGGATATTGTGTGGGATGAATGTCTGTTTTGCTTGGATATTATGTGAGATGAACGTCTGTTTTGCTTGAATATCGTGTGGCATAAATGTCTGTTTTACTTGGATATAGTGTGGGATGAATGTCTGTTCTGTTAGGATATTGTGCGGATGGTTGTCTGTCTAGTATATTGTGGGGATAGACATCTGGTCTGCTTGGATTTTGTGTGGGATGGATGTCTGTTCTGCTATGATATTGTAGGGGTAGATGTCTGTCTAGGATATTGTGGGGATAGACGTCTGGTCTGCTTTGATATTGTGGAGATGGATGTCTGTTCTGTTTGATATTGTGTGGGAAAGACATCTGATGTCTTTCCAAGATCACAGCTGTAGTATTCCTTACAAGACTGATATTCAGCCAAGGGTAGCCATAAGTCTAGCCAGCATACAAAAGCCTAGGTCCTTCCAAGCACCGTACATCTGATGTATGACTTAAGTCTGAGGATAAAAGATACATAAGGGACAGACATACCCTAAAACCTCAGAACGTCTTTGCCACCAGTTTGAACACCATATTTAGTTTTCGGTCTGTTTATTGTTTGTGTTTGAGGTGATTAACAAACCATGGGGCACATAAGTACCCCAGTGAGGATCCTTCCTTTTTCTTTGATGTACTACTTTGTTGTTAACTGCATGTCCTTCAGATGTCCACCAGAACAGGAAAATGTGATTGGGCGACAGTTTCCCCTTAAGGACTGACACAGTAAGTGTTTGTATATTTGGGTGCAGGACATAACCATTTGCGAGTTCTTCATTCCTAAGACCTTGCCCAGCCATTTGTCCTCTCTTCTGGTGTAGCTTGAGAACCAGTGTCCAGCTTATAGCTCAAGGCACGATGCCAGTTGAGTTTTCCCACCCTGAAGTTGAAATCTCAGAATGCACTTGCTCAAAGTACTCCTTAAAATGGAGAACATCGACATTTGTGCTGTAACAGAGACCTGGTTCAAGGCAGCAGAAAGTACCCCTGCACTACCAGGCTATAACTCATGCCACACCTTTTGGCCACAGAACTTGGACCGAAGCTCCAAAGGTGGTGGTGTTTCCATATTCATAAAGGATGCACACACCTCCAGACTGGTAGCCCAACATAAAGCATCAGAGATACTTCAGGTGCAGCTAACATTGGGTAAGATAGCGATTCAGGTCGTAGCCTGCTGTAGGTCCCCAATCATGTCCCAAGACTCACACACCACGTTCTTAAGCACCTGGAGAATATTAGGGTCCACCCTAACACTCGCATACTGGGGGACTTCAACTTCCTCTCCATTAACTGGGAAAACTACTCATGTACCAATACACTTGCCCAGCGTTTTCTGGAATTCATTAATTCCAATGCCCTGGACCAGCTCGTTCTTACCCCCACTAGAGGTAGCAACATCCTTGACCAGGTCATTACTAACATGGGCGACCGTTGCTCTACACCAATAGTCAACTCCTCCCTGCTTAGATCCGACCACAAAATAATCACCTTGGAAATCCACATCCCTCCCACCCCCCTGCGAAGGTAACCACCATGAAAAATGTCTCCAAAGCTAACTTTGGGCTCCTAAAAACAGAGGTGGCTAACTTCACGGCACCCACGCAAATGGAGAATAGTTGATGACTGCTGAGTCATACACCAGTGCACTGTACGAACACGTACACAAATGCATGGATTTTGCCATACCCAATAGAACCGAGACGCTCTCCTCCAAAATAAGGAAGCCAGTCTGGTGGTCCCCTACCATAAACAAACTCTATAACAGAAGGAGGAAACTGATGCGGAATAAGTTGAAGTCCCAAGACTGGAAAAATTACCTTATCAGCCTCAACAAAAAGTTGAGATCCCTCATCAAATCCTCTAAAGCTAGCTATGAAAACAGAATTGCAGCAGATAGTAAAGACAACCACAAGGCCTTCTATAGTTATGTAAAGAATCTCCACGGCAATACCCAGATTTGCTCTGAGCTACTGCACAATGGTACCTCCTATACCAAGCCAACAGATATTGCCAGTATACTGGCCGACAGATTCAGTGCCAACTTTACCACCCCAAAGAACCAATCACAATACCAGTAGATTGCCAGGCACCCAGTATTACTGCTGCACAGGTTAAAACAGCACTGTCCAATGCCAAGAATACAGCTTTTATGGGACCTGACAATATCCCTGGCTGTGTACTACATGAACTACAGAGTGAACTGGCACCTTACCTGTGTGCCCTGTTCAATCACAGTCTCACCTCAGGCTTTGTCCCTACCAAATGGTGCACTGCTACAGTCCTCCCTCTCCACAAAGGAGGAATGACTACAGACCCTGGGAACTATTGCCCCATTAGCCTGACAAGTCTGGAATGCATCATTATGGACCTAATAAACAAGGATATAGGGAATCTGCAGACTTTGGATCCCACACTGTTTGGTTTTGTGAAGGGTAGATCATGCATGCTCAAATTGGTCAACTTTTTTGAGTCAGTCACCAGAGCTGTGGATGAAGGCAATGTGGTTCATACAGCCTACCTTGATCTGGCCAAGGCCTTTGATACCATTCATCACTCCGGAATCATAGAAAAACTTACTAAGCTATGCATCAATCCCTATATCACTAGGTGGGTTGCAAACTGGCTCACAGAACCCACAGTGTAAAAGTAGCTAACCCCAAGTCAGACTGCCGACCAGTCACGAGTGGAGTTCTACAGGGATCGGGCCTGGATCCTCTCCTGTTTGGTATCTACTTCTCAGAAGTGCAGGCCAACATGAAGGGACTCTGGCTGACAAAGTTCACAGACGATTGCAAATTGGGAGCCATTATTAACTCCCCATGTGATGTTGACATACTACAGAAAGGCCTCACTAAGACCAATGACTGGTGTCAGAATCATGGCATTAAGCTCAATGCCAAAAAATGTGTCGTCATCCCCTTTGGGAAAAACCCTGTTCCCATGAATTACTACATCGATGGTCGTCCACTAAACATGGAAGGCATTATCAGAGATCTGGGAACACAGGTTGACATCAACTTTGCTTTTGACCACCACATTGCCACTGTGGTCAGAAAGTCCTTCTGTGTGGCACATCTCATTACTAAGGGTTTTGCATCCAGGAAGAAAGAAGTCATTGTCTCCCTCTACTCTTCCCTCATTAGGCCAGTCATAGAGTACAATGCCCCATTTGGCGTGTACCTCACTAGACACCTGCAACAACTGGAGAGGCTGCAAAAGTACCTCACAAAAGGGATCCAAGGCCTTACACACTTGTCGTATGTGGACAGACTCAAACTCCAACTGTGCTCTGTCTCATATCACCTACTTAGAGGCAATTGCTGCTTGATTTACAAAGCCATGTCTGACCCAGATCTATTAGAAATACTACATCTAAAGAAATCCCAGTACCTCCACACCACACGCTCCAGGGACCTCAACCTCATTACCACAATAACCCAGAGACTGCCCATGCTGTGAAATAGACTTCCCATACATGTCAAACAGAGCAACTCACTGGCCCTCTTGAAGAGGAATCTTGATGAGTGGATGGGAAATAGAAAATTCACCCCGGGGATCACTGCAGTGGCTCTACTCAACAGAGGCACTGAGAACTAAGGTCAGGTGTCACGATGCCAGGCTAATCCTATGAGCTAGACTTGTAAAGGCTCCAGGGCTATTAGCCTCATGCACACCTATGATGTCCAGCCTCTGTTAAAGAAGTCTAATAAATTGAAGGCAGAGACTTTTGATGTCCAGCCCCTACCAAACGTCTCTGCTGTGTGAGATATTGAGATCGGACCACCCAGTTATACTGCCAGTTCCCACTATCATGACCCTATCGGAGGCTGATATGGAGCGGGCCAGTTGCATGTCTTCTGGGGCCAAACTGACTTCCATTACAAATGAGAAGGGAGAACCAATGCTAGTTATTTCCAAAGGGATGGGAGGGGTTCCTCAGATTCTTGATTGTGTGGAAGTACCTGGTTCTCTTACTGAGGTACGTCAGGGTTCTGACCATCTGAGATTTCTGAGGGCTGATATCCCAAGAAAAAAGAAGCAAAAAAACAAGTATGTTTCTCCTGTTGGTATAGAGCCTCAAAAGAAATGGCAGGACTTTACACGGGGTCTTTTCAAGGCTGTTATGTCTTTAAAGTCCCCCCTTAGTGTTTTCCAGTGCTTTTTGCTGTTGGGATCCCATTTACCTGTACTTCTGTGAAGAGACATAGGGTATCTTCTTTGGAAGATGAGGAATCTGTTGCTTATTCTTCTCAGAGTTATTCTCCATTAGCCATGGCTTCTGATGAGGAAGACGCCATATCCCTGAATCTCTGACACGGAAACTTTCATTTGGGGATTCTGTAGTCAGAACAATGTAACACTTCTAGTGGGAGGGTGCCAAACTGTGTGATGTTCAGCAAAGGTAATATACCTTGCTTCAGATGGAGACCCCCAAGCCGTCTGCTATTCCTCTAGCTCTGGAACCTTTAATGGATACCTTTTGTTGCTGCATCTCAACTCCCTGATTCTCAGCCTCTTGTCCTTAAAAATACTGGTAGGTTTTATAAGATTCTATAGAAAACACAAATCCACCATCAAAAACAGACTGTAATACAGCAAAGCTTTCAGTTAAACAACTTTTCTCAATGCTAAAACAGTATATATATTACAACAAATTTAAATTAGAGCCAAAAGGTAACATGACCACAGCCAACTGTTACTGTTTTAGCATTGAGAAAGGTTGTTTAACCAAAAGCTTTGCTGTATTAAAGTCTACTTTTTGATGGTGGATTCGTGTTTTCTATAGTACTTCTCTCCAGTTTTCAGTGTACCAGTTGGTTGGCTCTAACTGAGGTTTTATAAGATAGTCAGAAGTTTGTTTAAAAGAATCCCACATCTGATCCTTCTGTTATTTCTCTTTCTGATGATAAACCAACTAAGCTGATTCCTTCTCCTAAAGTATTGCCTGCAGATCAGGACAGCAGAGCTATAGTTAAATTTTGAAAGAAGGTTTGTACTTCTGCTACCAGATACACACAACAAGGTATGTTTTATCTCTTCTTCCGCAGCTGAGTGAAGTCCTCAGTGATATGCCTGGTTCTGATCAACAGTCCCTGGCCTTAAGCCTGCTTGGTCCTGCCTCTTGAGAAGCTAGAGACACTTAGTACGGCTATGATGTCACTTAGTGCAGCTATGATATCACTTAGTACGGCTATGATGGCGCTGATGCTTCTTCAAGGACAGCTGCGTCCATTTTAGTTATTCAGAGCTATTCTTGGCTTAGGCTTTAGTCTCTTCATGAAGATGTTAAGGCCAAGTTATTGGATTCTGCTTTGGATACTCAAAATCTGTTTAGTTCAGCAGCTGCAGACCTGTTTAACATTTTACAAGACAAGGGTAAGCTTATGCAAGACTTAAAACAAATTTTCCTTGAGGAATTATCCTTCTAAAACAGGTCCTTCCCTCAGGAGACAACAATTATCAACCTGTTAAAGGTAAACATCTGTCTAAAGGTAGATTTCCTGACAAACTAGGCAAGGATCCTAAAACCCAGAAGCTTTCCTTTCCAGACAAATCTACTTCCTTGTGACCATCTTCCACTCTTTTTCCCTTTGGACAGATTCCTCTTTCTCAAAGATTGTCCCTGTCTTTTCCAGTTTGCCAGCAGATCACCACAGATGAGTGGGTTCTCAGATCACCACAGATGAGTGGGTTCTCAGATCACCACAGATGAGTGGGTTCTCAGATCACCACAGATGAGTGGGTTCTCAGATCACCACAGATGAGTGGGTTCTCAGATGACCGCAGATGAGTGGGTTCTCAGATCACCGCAGATGAGCGGGTTCGCTGATCACCGCAGATGAGCGGGTTTGCCAATCACCGCAGATGAGTGGGTTCGCTGATCATCGCAGATGAGCGGGTTCGCATGGCTGCAGGGTGTCTTGGAAGTTTATTACTACTTTTTCCTCAGTCCTTTAGGACCTTTTGGATCCGGGCACTATTCAACTAGTTACTCCCTCTCAAAGGGGCAGAGGTTTCTGTGAGGTTTCTATTCACAAATGTTCCCATTTCTCAGGAAAGGGGGCTTCTGGAGACTTAGCCTAGGTCTTTCTTTTCTCAACACCTTTCTTCTTGTGCCCAGTTTCAAAATGTTGACTATGCACTCTGTTTCTGATGGTTTTTTTGCAGTTTTTTCTGGTACCCTTGGATTTGAATCTCCACATTCCTATTCATCCTTTTTTCAAAATGTTTTTGAGATTCTCTGGCTCTTCCTCCTGTTACAGTTCTCCAGTTTACCTTTTAGTTTTTCTGCAGCTCTGAGAGTATTTACCAAGTACCTAGCTGTTGTGATAGCATGTTGCAGACTTCATGGCATTCAGATTTTTCCTTATCTGGGCAACTTGTTAATTCAGGCTCCCATTCCTTCTCCACTTGTAAAAGACTTTTTGAGTTCACTATGGGTTTCCTTCACAGTCCTGGATTCATTTCCTACTCAAAAGTCAATTCAAACCCTTCTCAACATCAGATTCCCTTGAGCTGCAGAATTCACACTCATTCTTGGACTGCTTTCCTTCCTATGGTCACAGTTTTGTCTCACAGAATTATTTAAAAACTTTCTTCTATTAACTTATTCATTCCAGCGAGGCTGTGGAAGTTTGTACTCTTAACTCCCAGTGATTGCAATCTGAACATTTTGACAAAATGAAATTATGACCTCCTATTTCCAACAAATGTTTATATCTCTGAAGCCGTATGAGTTACTAAATAAATGTAGATTGCTAACTGCTCAGCTCAAACAACTCTCTACTGTCGTATTCTTCATTAGAGTCTATATTAGATTTTATAAGTTATAATAAACACTGTCAATTTTAAGTTTGCAATACTTTGTAACAATATCTCAGTAACCACTTAAGCTATACACTCAGTCTCAGCAACATTTTATTCATCTATCTGTGAGCTTTCGTATCAGGCTAAGCAATTATATTTGTTACCTGGTGATTGAGATATTTTAGAAAAATATGAAAATGCTAACAGAGTAAACAAATAGTGTATGAACAATTAATATTGCTTAAATAGCACTAGACAGATGTCAAATATCGGTGCAGATATGGTGCCCATCATGTAAGCTTTAGGGTGAAATCTTTCAATAGCTTGTATGTAGTATGGTCTTGGAGTTAATATAAATGTGAAGAGAATGTATCAGACACCTAGAGGCATCAGGAGGATGGAACTGCAGAAACACCTGGAGGCTTCACTAGGCTGTAACAAGATAAAATGGCCTCTGCAAGAGAGATTTTAAGAACCCTGGGGTTCATTGCATCCTTTTGTTTCTGTATGCCAGACTCCATATGAGGCGCTACCAGGGTACCGCAAGGTGGTTCATTTCCAACATTGCTATTCCTTAGATTTCCGGAGTCCTCTCTTGCCTTGCCTAAGGAAGGATTTTGTATGGAGGATCAATCATGTTTCTCTCAATACAGGAATGCCTTTTCTGATTCCTCCCCTCTCTCAAGATCTTTTTATTGATGCCTCAGCAAAGCCTGGGGGGCTTGTTTCAACAATATTAGAGATGTGGTCTCTTTGAGAGATGATGAATCATGTCAGCTTCAAGGGACGAGAGATTTGATTCTGGCTTTTCAGATCTTGCACAATCTCTCATCTCCAGATCTCCTCCAAGAATTTACAGACACCGTAGTCATGTGGTACATCAGTTAGCAGGGAGGAACAAAGTCCTGTAATCTTTCCCATTTCACCCTGATGACGTGAGATGTTGCTGTCCAGTGTAGTTTGATTCTTCAGGCAGTTTGTACTCGCTCAGAAACATTGTGGTCGACACTTTGAGCAGATCCTCACAAGTGGATGTTATACAGAGAGGTCTTCTAGGACATTGTTCATCAGTGGGGTATTTCCTAGATGGAAATAGTTGCCTCCCTCCAGAACAGACAACTCCATCTGCTCTGTTCTGGGGTGCCAAGGCCATTGGCATGGAAAATGGGCACCGTGTCCTTCTTTTGGATGGGGATGTTTCTTTATGCACTTCCCCCTCTTCCTTCCTCTTCTGCCAATGGTCCAAATAAAGATTTTGTTTGACAGGCCAGAAATCTTGTTGATCTTCTTTTGGCCTAGAAAGCCCTGGTTTCCCCTTCTTTTCACCTACAAAAGGCAAACTTCACACGTGGTAAGGGCTCGCTCGTTCAGAAACTGTCATCTTTTTTCACTCTGCAGGTGACTCTTTGTGTGATAGTGTTTTAGTTACTTTTAGGCACTGTTTTCCTGAGGACATGCTGCAGGTCTTACAAGAGGCTAGAAAACAGAATACAAGAAAATCTTGTGTCTAAATGGAAAAGATTTTCTCTCTGGTAACACAAACAAG
The DNA here is from genome assembly GCF_019279795.1 of Protopterus annectens. NCBI lineage: Eukaryota > Metazoa > Chordata > Ceratodontiformes > Protopteridae > Protopterus > Protopterus annectens. The sequence goes on along the minus strand of NC_056745.1, from coordinate 6,855,112 downwards.
ACCAGAACTCCTTTGCTGTAGGTATTCCTCTGGTTCTTTCATATGTCTGTGAGTTGATCAACTCTGGTTTGGCTTACCCTTCGGTTAGAGACAATTTGTCAGCCATTTTAGCTTGTCTACCCTTAGATGTATCACTATCTTCTCAGATTCAGGTCAAGCAATTTTTAAGATGCATCCATTTTGTGCTTGAAAAATTAACTCGGCCACCTTTTGAATCTACAGTTAGTTCTTACTTGAAATTTTGTAGTTGGAAACTGTTTTTCTGATGGCACTCACTTCTGCCAAGAGTGTTTCGGTCATGTGGTGGTTCCTGTCTTTTTAGCTTTTCATAAAGATGGTGTTTCTATTTGGCTTAATTCTTCCTTTATGCTAAGGTGGTCAGTAACCTGTCTTTGAAACAGTCTGTTAATCTTCAGTCCTCATTTCCTTCCCCACAGAATGGTGGGGAGAAGATTCTTCATTCTTTGAATTTACACAGACAATATAGATTTTATCTTGACAAAACTAAAGCTATTAGATATTCTGAGCAACTTTTATACATTTTCTTGATGAAACTGGACTGGTCAGTTTCCATTTCAGGCCATTTTTCTTTTTGTTATTATTATCATGTGAAACAGTTCCCTTCTTCTGTTCGAGCCCACTGTACTAGAGCAGTTGCTTTCTCTCGACCTTCTTGAAGGGCTTACATTCTAAGTCCATTCTTGAAACAGCCACAGTTTCTCTCTGGCTAAAGTGTATTCTTTCTTTTCTGTTTTATTGGGTGGACATTTAGTAATGCATGTAGTTACCCCTCGACTTGTATTGCTTTTGCTTTCCTGGGGCAAGTAAGTTCTGAGGTTTTTAGCATATGTACATAGATACACACATCCCATGTGTCCCTTATGTCCTTTAACTTGGGTCATAGGTGAGATATACGGCACTTGGAAGGTCCTAGGTCTGGTATGCTGGCTGGATTGTGGCTATCCCTCGCAGGATAACCCTCTTATAAGGAATACCGCATTAGGATACATACTGTTATGTTACGTTCTTACACAGCTGTACTTTCTGCCTGGAATTTGTGTAGGAAGGACGTCTGTTGTGCCCTACCTGCAGGTTGATAACAGATTTGCATGCAGCTCCCAAAGCTCTTACTGAACAGGACTGTGAATCGTGACAATCTTGTGTAGTACACAACCTGTCTTGCACTTCTATGGATAGTGACAACCTTGTGTAGTACACAACCTGTCTTGCACTTCTATGGATAGTGACAACCTTGTGTAGTACGCATCCTGTCTTGCATTTCTTTGCATACTGTTCTGTGACTCCCAACTATTATTTAGTTCAGATCTGTCATGCACCATACTTTTGTCATGTGTAATATCCTATTTTCTGCCCTCATGGGTCATAGTTATCCATAACGGTTATGAAGAATATCCAATTCTAGACCTACTTTATTGGTGCAGAGCCATTGTAGATGTGCTTCTACTTCACATGATTCAGATTTGATTCCTTAAAAATTATTTACTGAATATTGTACTGTTTAGTTTCATTGGTTCATGGGTAGTTACTAGGCATGCAGTTCAGGAAACCATTAAGGAGCCTAACTTAAATTCCCTCATGTCCCAAATTAGAGTTGGTTAAGTGACGTGCTGAAGATCACATGGTATGCAGATGAAGGTGGAAAAATTCAAACCCTGTACCCCCGGTGCTGGAGCCAGCTCATTAACAAGTTAGAGCTTTATTCTTCTGCACTAGAACCATCTCATTAACAAGTTAGAGCTTTAGTCGTCTGCACTAGAACCAGCTCATTAACAAGTTAGAGCTTTAGTCATCTACACTAGAACAAGCTCATTAACAAGTTAGAGCTTTAGTCGTCTGCACTAGAACCAGCTCATTAACAAGTTAGAGCTTTAGTCATCTGCACTAGAACCAGCTCATTAACAAGTTAGAGCTTTAGTCATCTGCACTAGAACCAGCTCATTAACAAGTTAGAGCTTTAGTCGTCTGCTCTAGAACCAGCTCATTAACAAGTTAGAGCTTTAGTTGTCTGCACTAGAACCAGCTCATTAACAAGTTAGAGCTTTAGTCGTCTGCACTAGAACCATCTCATTAACAAGTTAGAGCTTTAGTCGTCTGCACTAGAACAAGCTCATTAACAAGTTAGAGCTTTAGTCATCTACACTAGAACCAGCTCATTAACAAGTTAGAGCTTTAGTTGTCTGCACTAGAACCAGCTCATTAACAAGTTAGAGCTTTAGTCGTCTGCACTAGAACCAGCTCATTAATAAGTTAGAGCTTTAGTCATCTACACTAGAACCAGCTCATTAACAAGTTAGAGCTTTAGTTGTCTGCACTAGAACCAGCTCATTAACAAGTTAGAGCTTTAGTCGTCTGCACTAGAACCAGCTCATTAACAAGTTAGAGCTTTAGTCATCTGCACTAGAACCAGCTCATTAACAAGTTAGAGCTTTAGTCGTCTGCACTAGAACCAGCTCATTAACAAGTTAGAGCTTTAGTCATCTACACTAGAACCAGCTCATTAACAAGTTAGAGCTTTAGTTGTCTGCACTAGAACCAGCTCATTAACAAGTTAGAGCTTTAGTCGTCTGCACTAGAACCAGCTCATTAACAAGTTAGAGCTTTAGTCATCTGCACTAGAACCAGCTCATTAACAAGTTAGAGCTTTAGTCGTCTGCACTAGAACCAGCTCATTAACAAGTTAGAGCTTTAGTCATCTACACTAGAACCATCTCATTAACAAGTTAGAGCTTTAGTCGTCTGCACTAGAACCAGCTCATTAACAAGTTAGAGCTTTAGTCGTTTGTACTAACTTAACTGTTAGTCAGTTTTAGGGTATTTGGATCATCTGTCGTGTTTTCATGTTGAAATGATGGACTCAGCATTACAGCACAAGTCATGTGATTTTTTTTAAATATAATAACATAACTTATCTTTTCCCTCTGCAGGGTACAATGTCCCAAAAGAACATTTATTCTTACTGCTTGAAAAACATGCGGACATCCTACCAAAATCTGTAGAAGGAGAAGTAACCCCTCATCAGCTGAACTTTTCAGATGATCCCCACAACAGTAAGTATAAGGTTGGTTTGTGATTTCTCCTGTTTTTCCTGTTAATGCTAAAACCAATTTAAGGTGAGAGACAGTGTGAGGTTATATATTAATGAAGATCATGTTCAAAGAAAGAAGGGAAATGTTGTTTGTTAATGGAGTTGCTAGCTGTTACAGTGAATGTCTGGTTAAATGTAGACAAAGTAATTATAGACCTTCTAATCTCACTCCAATCCCAGAAAAGGTTCCATGGAGCATTTTTGGGTAGGCTTGAACATTTCCTGGCAAGTAATTCTCTTACAGGTGACAAGCTGTGTGGCTTCACTCAGACGAGATCCTGCCCATTGAACATGTTCCAGTTCTTTAATGGCTAGACACCGAGCTGGATAAGGAGAAAGTATTGCTTGTGGAGTACCTTGAACTATAGTAAATCGTTTCATATGGTTAGGGGGGAAATCTAAATCCAATGGTATGAATCTGGGATTTAAAGTGGTCAGTCTAGAAAGTGACTGAAAGCAGATATGGCGGTTTAAGGTCTATATGTGGAAAACCATGTGATCAGAAAAAACGGAACAAGGTTTTGTGCTTTGACTGTTGTGGTTTAATATGCCATTTGTTAGATATCATCCTGAGGTAGGAAACTGTGATTAGCTCATTTGCTGATGTCAGTAAGACTAGTGTGCTGGTAATGGATAGAGGAGGTAGACATTAGAAGCATTTATTAACTGGCAGGATGGTTAGAGAGGTGGCATATGACATTTATGTTAAAAAAGCTAAATGTTATGTACTTTGGGGGAATAATACAAGAAAGTATACATTTATGGAAGGCAGGCTCCCTGTATTCACTGGAAAAGTTTTACAGTGGAGGGGGTGCTTAGCTATGCCTTGATGAGCCAGCTGAATACTGAGGTGCATTGCTTAATGTGCAGATTCCCAAATTACTGATGTCAACCTGTCATTGTACAGATGAAGTTCACTGATCAATTCTACTGGCTATACAAGCAAATACAGTCAAGAAAGAGAGCAGAGACATTGATGAAAAGGATAATTCTGTTTAATTAATGAATTCATTATAAGTAAAATTAACTTGGCATCATCCTAAGCTCCAACTCTCATGTGACTCTAGACAGCATTTCTGTCTGTAAGTATCCTGGCTTGGACACCAAGTAGGGCATATTTGGATGTGGCACAGTGGGTCAGTACACGTCTTCTGACTTGTGCAATCTGACAGTTTTACTAGGCCAGATGACCAAGACGGAGGAGAGGCCACTCAGGCTGGAAGGTAGCGAAGCAGTACTCTTTATTTTTTGTTGACTTTTGAGCTACCATTCAAGTAGAACAGTGGGGCTTGAGAAACATCAAGAAACTTATTCACATAACTTGCAATGATAAGGATAGACTAGTTCCCCCTGAACAGGGTCATTAGCATTAATGCCAGGCTACCCATCCAGTTACGGTGGGATAAGGATAGACCAGTCCCTCTGAACGGGGGTCATTAGCATTAATGCCAGGCTACCCATCCACTTACTGTGGTTTGCTGTAAAGATTTCTAGTCTCCTAATGGTTTGATGTGTAGAGAGAGAGTCTATACCAATGGTGGAGGGTGCATTGGGTATGAAATCTGACATGCCAGCAAGTATTGGTGGTCTTAGAGTGGAGGTTTATGTCTTTGGATTGAAGAGTAGATGAGCTGTTTGATCTAGTAGGTTACAAATGTAAGTGGACTTTCACACTAGGCAAAAATCACCTCTTAGGCACTTATAAGAGACTGAGTAGAGAAACAGAAATATTAATTTTTAAGGCTAGTTTACATAGCTTAAACCAAAAAAAAAAAAACCATAACAAATAGGAGTCTTTTGTAGTAAGTTGCACAATGTGTTAAAAGAGGAATGTTCCTAAAGGGACATGGTATTTGATAATCATCATTTTGAAGGAAGACAAGGATATCCTTGAATCTACAAGATATGCCATGACAGATTAGCTAACTGACACAGAAGGACTTTTTGACTGTACCCAGGACATGGCAGTTGAAAGAGAGCTCTTTGCTGGGGGGGTTACCCTGGCTATCAGTAATTGGGTCTGCTTTACAAAGAAGGTCAGTGATATGGTAACACAAAGGGATGTGGATATTACTGATGGTAACTGTGCTATGTTTCTTAGGATTTGGGGAAAGGCCATGATTAGCATACCAGTTGTAGTTCTGATCTAGGTCTTTGGCTGCTATGGTAAGGATTGACAGCTGCACCCAGTGTGCATTTGTCTGCAGATGTGGTTCTCCCCAGACCTTTGATGTCCAGTTTTAGCTCTGAAAAGTAAATACTAAATTGTAGAGGATACAGTATTAAACCCTGGTTGGTGCCTCTAATAGCATTTCCACAGCTAAAAGAGATACTCATCTATTTACACTGTGTTAGTCCTGGTAGACAATTGTCTCTCTAGAGGACAATGTAAGGCAAATGTTGAAACTAGAGTGCATGCTTATGATGTTTGCATGGAAATTGCTGTAAGGGTCAAGGCAGTATGGACAGCCTGTTCTTTGTCTAAAGTGTTTGACTTTTCAAAATGAAAAAAAAATCATCCAGGTTGTGCTGACATGAATTACACTTAAAAACATCCAGATTGACTGGGGTCAAGGGTATGGAGGTCTTATTTTATTTTTATTTATATAGACAAAAAGGAGTGAACAGAAATGGAAAGGTAATGAGATATAAGTGATTTGATGAGAGTGATAGCACCGAAATGAAGTTTGTGTAAAAGGGTTCACTTCTAAACTCTGTGCATGTGTCTGTGTGGGGGGAGTTGTGGTTGTCAGAGTTTAGGGGCTAGTGTGGGGAAAAAGATGATTTGGCAGTAATAGTTTAGTCACTGGTGTCCATATTTGAGTGGGAGATCTGTATCAATTTGTTAACTGCACAAACAGTCTTCAAATTAAAGAATGAAACTCTGAAATATTAAACAACATAAAAAAATGCTAATTATATGTACTAACTTCAAAACTGGACTACAGCTGTGAAAGGGCAAGATCCCAGTCCCTACTGCACCATGATCTCAAACAAACAGTTGCTTCCACATTTCGACGTGCCAGACCTTTTGATGTTTTCAGTCTGTGTGGTGAACTGTTAAGATAGACCTAAGTAGGAGTGGATTGTGAGACATGTATTAGGTTGTATGATGAGGTTTTAGGAAAGACTTTGTATAGTAAAGATGAGAATGAGTTAAGAGTAAGGCTTTTGTTTGGAAGAAAGAGGCCTACAGAAGGTGAGATCTTTGTTTGATAGGGAACCGTCAGGCTTTACAAGGTTGTGCAGTGATATTCTTGAAGGGATGAGTTTGAAATGAAATGGTTCATTTTATTGGAGATGATAGTTATATATTTTTTTGATGATGTGGCAATGATGTGTAGTTTGTTCTGTAGGTGGACAAGTACAGTTCCTTGCATGTTATTTCATTGTGGTTCTGCAAGTAAAAAAGTTGAGTCAAGTCAGATTCCCAGCTATTTAAATTACTTTATTTCTATGGGTGAATTATTTCTATCTGCGATGTGAAGTGTGCAGGGGAGTTTGCCACTTATATTGTTAATCAGTTCGGTGGTAATGTGTTCAATAGCTTTACAGGTAATGCTAGTGGGACTGCTAGGCCTGCAGTTACTGGAGGGGGGGGGTCAACTGTGGGGCTGTCCTTGTGGAGGGAGACTGTTCAGACCATTTTCCATGTTTCAGTTCGTAGTCTATGGAAAGGCTAAGTTTAAATAGCTTTAGGTGAGGCTGGGATATGTGATGTTTGATATGTGCAAGCAGTCAGCCTGAAATTTTTTCAGGACCCTTAGAGCTAGTGATATATATATATATATATATATATATATATATATATATATATTGTAAAGAGCAGAAGCCCTTCTGTGGGGATGTATTGTGTGGGACATGTGAAGTCGGAGCTAAATTTATTGGCAAAGATATTAGCTTTAATTTTTGGGTCACAGTGTGATACACCACTGGAGGCAAGTTTGGAGAATAACTGGGTGCTGGTTCTAAGTTTTCTGATGTAGCTGAAGAAGGTCCTGTTATTCTTTCAGAAGCGATTGTAAATAAATAATTGGGTTTGCATGCTTTAACTGTATGACTAAGGCCTGTGTTTAATACATTTATGTTGCTTTTATAATAGGGGATAGTGATTTTTTTACAAAGCATCAGGAGCTTTTTATTTTTCTTGTAGAGGTATACAGTGTTTTACCTCGCTGACTTGTTTTTTTTTAATTTATTACTGTTCTTGTGGTAGATAGGAGTTACCTTTTCTGTTCATCTATTTTAAGGGACTAGCATACTGATGTGTGTGCTGAGGCAAAAGTGGAATCCAAAATAACTGAATTTATTGGAATAAGCTAGTTGTAGAAGTCCAGGATATCTGTAAATAATAATTAGGTGGATATATCCCAAAGTACTGTGTTTTTTATGGGGGGACGGGCTGAAAGCAGAAGCTAGCTGATCAGATTTTGCCATGGAAGTGCAGGTAAGGTGGGAACAGTTTGTAAGAACAAGGTCGAGAAGGTTAACACTGCTGATGAGGGTGCGATTCGCAAAGCCAATAAATGCCTGCATATATTTATTGGAGGTTATATAAGTTTGATACCCCTGGCAGAGGGGTTCAGGTAATCTGTGTGCTCTGTAGAGAACATGGTGGAAGACCTGTAGCTAACAGTGATGTGATAGGTAGTATCTACTATGAGACAATGGGATGAGTAATATAGAGGATTATGACTGGGTCTCCAATCATAACTGGCTTATTATGTGTTTGAGACATAGACACCAATAAATTCAGTGTGAGAGCAAAGCTTGATAGGTGAACAATGGCATCCATGTTGAGTGCACATAATTAAGGGTTATGACCAGATACATGATCATAACTACTTCTAGTGTTTGGAGTTTTATCTGCTTCACATACTACTGGCTACAGAAAAACAAAAGCACTAAGTGTTTTGCCAACTTTCAAAGCCATAAAGCACTCAGCAAGTGGTATCAGAAGAACAGTGTAATTCAGACGCTGATGTTCGCACATACGTTCTAGACCTCTCAATTGTCCAGATTTTCACCTCATATTTTTGGTCTGTTTCTCATAAAATCTGTGCTTTTCTGACAAATAATTGAGTATTGAAGTCACTAAATAATGACATACATTTCAGTTTCAGACTTGATATCCTTCAGAACAAGCAGGTGGGCACAAATCCTGATATTCTAGCAACTTTCTAAGTTTAGAAGAGGAAGTCAGGGACCCATTACTGGCACAGACAGCGGAGAGAAACAATTTGTTGCTGCTGTTTGCTGGTCAGTACTGCAGGTTTGACTGCCCAGTCCGACCTTCAGAAGTTAAGCATGGGGTGCTTAATGTTTAAGATTAAGTCACACACTATAGCACTGCTTAACTAATTTGTCTTTTTCTGGACATCAGAGTGTAATCACCATGTTCCTTGCACTACAAGTGTGTGTACTCCTTTGTAGTTTCCTAAATTTCCTGAACATGTGGTAGGCACAATACACAGTCAAGGAGAGATTGCTGCCATTGCTCTGAAACTGAGTTGCAGTAATTAACACAAGTATGGATTCTGTCAAGGTTGAAGTAATCTTGAAGCTCTGACATTTGCTGTTTAAGCTTTTAGCTTTAAGGAGAACAACTGTGGCATTTTTCGAACTGAAGTTATGTTGGTGTGCTGTTGAATTTAGCATTGTTTAAAATGGTACTGCAGGAATGGCTAACTGAAAGCAGCAGTATTTTAGAGCTCCATATAACTAGTTAAATAAGACAGGAAAAAATATTCTTTTTTTTTTCTTCTTCAAAGTATACAATCTTATAAATAAAGGACTAATTAAGAAACTTTGGTGATGTTTTACACATAATTTCCTGTCAAAAAGCTTGGAGATGCTCATTTTAACAAGTGAGTACAACTCCAGGAATTCACACCAGGATGCTGCCTTAAAGAAGGAACTACAATAGATGGCATCTACCCTGCAGGAGTTGTCTTTGAAGATGGATGATTTTAAAGAGAACCTATAAAATCTTAAATCAAACAGTCAAAAACAGGCTGACACCCTCAAGGAAATGCTACAACAACACCAGACAAGGATAACAGAAACAGAGGTTTCACTAAATGACTTAGAAAGCAGACTTAAGGAAGAGGAAACATAGAATGAACTGCTTCTTAAACAAAACACTTGGTTTGTTAATAAAGTAGATGACTTGGAAAATAGGGAGAGGAGAGAAATCACATCAGGATTTTCAGATTACCTGAAAACACAGAAGGTGAGGATATTGTTTCCTTTTTATCAAGCTGGATCCCTGACTTTTTAAATTTAAAAGAAGGACTTTCCTTTGGCACAGAGCTCTTGTGACACCTGTCACTAACTCAAACGCTCCTCCCAGGTCAATAATTATCAAATTTCTTTCATACTTGGACAAGGAGCTGATTTTACGATCTGCTTGGAGGAAGGCACCTCTAAAATATAAACAGAGCCTGATAAGATTTGGTAACGACTATTCATCTAGAATAATGGAACAAAGGAAAAAAGTGTGGCCAGTGATAACGTTTCTGAAACAAAATAACATCAAGGCACAACTTGCATATCCAGCTAAGATAAGAATACTGTATGCCAACGAGATGAGGACTTTTATTGACTTAGAGGAAGCCTCTTCATTTATTAAAACTAATAATGTGATTACTTTACCAGAAGACATGGATTGGATGTCACCTTCTCTCAAGAGAACAAAAGAAACAAATGTCTGGACAGACGTCAAAAAGAAGAAGCATAAGACTGACACTGTTACAACCAAATCTCTCAAAGCACCTACTATGGTATGAATTGTTTTAACATTACTTTAAAGGAGCAATTTTACTGTTTGGAAGTTTAAAACAAAGGTAACTAACTACTGGGATCTTTATCTATATTCTTTGAAAATAGATGACACATGAGAGTTTTCACATTACCTCAGGTATGTAAAACAGGGTGCTTTTCTTTCACAGAAGGAGGGTTATACAACACATAAAATATTTATACTGTAAATTAACATACATAGTAAATGTGTATTTTCTCTTAATTTTATCTTTTCTTTCTCTCTCATCTCTCTTTTCTCATTATTAATTTTAACTGCATCTTGTCTCGCTTTCTAAATTCTCTGCTATTTACTATACTAATATAGTCTGTATATATTTAATAACTCATCACCTATACATAGATAAATAATAGTCTAAAATAATCTAGTTTTAAGTTAGACTAATTGGAAAAGTGAACATAATTAAAGTGTTATTACAGTATTTATTAGATGAATGACAGACACTGTTATGCTTATTGGGTCTGGAGACATGTTCGTGATTGCTTCTGAAATGTTCCGTTTATGTACAAATATCCTTTGAATTATTTCCTTTTGGACTGCAGTGGTGGTGCTGCGGTAGCATTGTCGCCTCACAGTAAGACGTTGTCCTGTTCGATTCTCAGCTAGAGCGTCTTCTGTGTGGAGACATGCGTGAATGGGCGTATCTTCATTGAAGGCTGTGCATCAGGGCCGGCAACTCGGCACACAAAAATCTACTGCTAATCATTAGCGGACTGGAGTTCCGCTGTAGTGACCCCTAACCGGGAAAAGCCGAAAGACACAACAACAACATTAACAAATATATTTAAAAAAAAAAAAAAAAAAAAAAAAAAGGAGGGAAAAAGGTACTGTTGGTTAAGAGAAGTGACGCTTTCTTTACATTCTATTTGCCTCGTGAACTATTTCAGTTTTTTTTTAACACACTGCTCAGAAACCACTATGTTTGCATTGCCATGGCAACAGTAAACAATTTCAACAGTTTCTAAAGACACTGTGAACCTGCGAAGTGAAATTAGCCTTGCAGATAACAAAACAAAAAACAAGAAAAAGTAATGTTTAGTTACTAAAATGAAATACAACCTAAACAAGGTAAAATAAATACATAACAGGACTATTTGTAAATATTTTACGTTTTACCCACATCGGATTACACATTTCTGAAAGCATAACTGAAATGTCCCCAAACTACATGTGCACTTAATTAAAAAGTATTGGCCACGGTGGCGCAGCAGTTAGTGTTGTCGCCTCACAGCAAGAGGTTCTCCCATTTGATTCTCGGCTGGAGTGCCTTCTTTGAGGAGTCTGCATGTCCTCCCCATGGTCGAGTGACATTTAAAGACATGTAGGTAGGTGCGTGCGTGAATGGGTGTGCCTTCTTTGAAGGTGGGGCATCAGGCTGGCAACTCGGCACCATAAAAATCCACTGCCAATCATTAGCGGACCGGAGTTCCGGTGTGGCGGCCCCTAACCGGGAAAAGCTGAAAGACTCAATTTAACATGCTGACTCTACAAGCTGTCTGCACTGTAAAAAGTTACATTTTATATGTTACTTGAACTTGACAGTCTCTAGAGCACATGAAAAGATAAGTATTACTTTTTGCAACATGTTAACTTTGCAGTTACGTCACACTCTGTACATTCTCACTTGGCAACTGATAGCTATTCATTTAAAATATCAAGTTAAATATTAAATGTGCCCTTGAATTGCTATTGACATTTTGACGAAATATAATCTGAACTGAAAAATGAATGACTTGAAAGAAGTGATGTAATGCATAGATTTCAAAGACAGTTCTTGACACTATAGTATAAGTAGAATTGTATATATACAGTGAAGAATTGAAATGTTTTAGTCTTTCAGTTAAAATAACTTACTGTCAACATTTTGCTATATCAGAAAGATTAAAGAGCTAGGAAATTACTATTATTTATCTTTGTAATGTTTATTAGACAGATGTTAAGACTCTGCTTTGTTTAATGAATTGTGACTCATGTTTATGAGGAAACGTGGACTCAATCAGATGGTATTACAATAGTTATTAGCTTGATGGTGGACACTGTTATGCTTAATGGGTTACGGGACATGTTGGCGATTAACTCTGAAATGTTTAGTTTATTTACATGCTGCCAGTTGAATTATTTCCTTTAGTATTAAAAAAAAACCATAAAAGGTGGGAAAAATGTACTGCTGCTTGTGTGAAGTGAAACATTTTTTTCCATTCTATTAACCTAGTGAACTGTCTCAGTTTTTTTAACACGCCTTGAGTAGGAACCACTATATTTGTGTTCTCATGGTAACAGAAAACAAGTGCGGCAGATTTTATGGGCTCTATGAATCTGTGAAGTACATTTAGTTTCGCAAATAGCAAACAACAAAAAAGCAATGTTGCTTAACTATTAAATTGAATTATAACCTGAGGAAGGGTAAATTAGATAACTTAATAGAACAACTTGTAAATACTTTATAAATTACCCACATTGGAATACACATTCCTGGAAACTCAACTGAAATGTCCCCAAATTACTTGTGAACTTAAATGAAACTGCCTGATTAAAAAGCATAAGTTAGTTTAACAACCTGAGTCCATAAGGTATCTGCAGTCTAAATGCTACATTTTATATGTTACTTACAAATGACAGTCTCTAGAGCACACAAAAAGATACATGTTACTTTTTGCAACATGTTATATTTGCACTAACCATACACGCTATACTAATTCATTTGGCAACTGACAAGTTATTCATTTGAAATATCAGTCTAAATATTAATTGTGCCCTTGAACTATTGTTGCTGTTTTGATAAAATATAATCTGAACTGAAAAAGGAATGATTTGAAGAAGTAAGTGTTGTACAGACTTCAAAGATACTTATTGACACTACAGTACAAGTAGAAATGTATACATGCAAGGAAGAATTGAAATGCTTTACTCTTCTAGTTAAAATAGCTTATTGTTAACATTTTGCTTTATCAGAAAATTTAAAGAGCTAGGAAATTATTTTTAATTTGTCTTTATAATCTCTACTAGTGTGATGCTAGTCACTGATTTGTTTAATGGATTGCGAGTCACGTCCATGGCAGACTAATGAATGTTATTTCTGTTTACCTATGTTTGCTGAATTAATTTTATTAGTACTGATTTAAAGCAAAAAAAATTGGGGAAACCTCTGTTTTTGGTTAAAAGAGAAGAGGCTTAAGAGTATTCTAACTGCCCTGAGAACTCTGAAAGAAGCTCTAAACACTATTTGTTTAACACTTACCTAAGGCAAATCTTGATTACCACATGGATACCTACACATTCATCCTAGACCTGATGTGATTACCCATTCTGGAAGCAGGGGGTGTCTTATGTAGGGTGGGAATGGTCAGGGTGATCATAGTTTATTGATAGACTCTGCTTTGTAAATCTATAAATATGTAAAAACACTGGAATGTAGGGTGCCTCTGCTCAGAGTCAGGGTATCACTGATAAGCCATGTCTTTTCATAAGTTTTAAGTTGAAGTTGATGAGTTGAAAAGAAAAATAAAGGAGGGAAGTACACCTACAGTTAATTTATACTTAATTGGTAATCACCCATAATCTCCTACCAAGTCTTTTTTACTCAAACTATTCTAGTAATAATCCATTCGTTGTTGGATTACTATTCTAGTAATAATCCATTCGTTGTTGGATTACTTGGTGTATGTTCCTATGTTGTGTTTAATTTACCCAAAATGACATATCTGTCATGTTTGGGATCTCTTAAGGGTAACTATATATTGGATATTTTCTAAGTCAACAAAATAATTCTTCACACTATGAACATTCCATCCTGAAGTATAAAATAATATAGAATAACAAGAGAATAATATAGAATTTCATATCTCGTTTAAGAAAATTCTCCATACATTAATTTAACATATGGAGCTCAGTTGATATTGTTGGTTTGAGTGATAATCCAATAGATCTACCTTTATCTATTGGATTAGGAATGACTTTCATTCCATGTTTAATGGGAAATTCATATTTACTTGTATTTGATCCTTTAGAATTAATGTTTTATAAAAGTACTTTTTTAAAGCCTGACCAGAATTCTTCCCTACTTATATTTAAAGAAGAAAGAACATTAAATAGCACTCCCAAGTTCACACACATAAAAATAACATTCAATGTTATCAGAGAATATGGTATAACTACTATAATCAAAATTAAAAAAAAGAAAGAAACAAAAACCTTCTTCCAACAATAACTTGAAATGGATTTAACATTCTTATCCCTAAATACTAATGGCTTAAATAATGCAAATAAAAGATCAAACTTACTAAAAATATTTAAATCTAAATAAGGCACAAGTAGTATTTCTCCAGGAAACGCATTTTAAGACTAATGATAGTTTTATTTGGAACCCTAAGGACTATACAGTCTCAGCTCAATCCTCCTATAGAGCAAAGACAAAAGGAGTATCAATTCTCTGGAAGAAAAACATAATCACTCCAAAAGTTATTTATAAATATGAAGACAAAAAAGGTCTACTAGCATTTGTTATAGTTAAATTTAATAACAGAATATGGACTTTAGCCAATCTATATTGGTTCCCAGGAATTGGAGCAGGAACAGTTAAAAACACCTAGATTTTATTTCCAACAATTATAAAGGAAATCTTATACTGGGAGAAGACTTTAACTGTACCTTAGAAGCTTCTGAAACCACCAAGAAGTCTTTTCTAATAGCAACTATTTCAGAATCCTTAAAAAGATGGATTGATTCATTTCATTTAATAGACACTTTTTTTAAGTAAAAGATGATAAATCCGTATTATATTGCCATAAAGATCATGGATTTGAAAAAGACACCAGAATAGACAAATTATTCGTAATTCAAGATTTACAAACAAAAATCCTCAACTTATCAATAGTTCCATGCCCCTTCTCAGATCATGACTCATTGATAATGAAACTCCAAATAGAGTTTATACCAGTAGCGGCTGGTGACTTCAAATCAAAGGGGGGCTGCAGGAGACAGCTGAATGGGTGGGGCCAATGGGAAGGGGTGTGGCCAACTAGAAAGGGAAGGAAGTACCTCACAAAGAGGATCCTAGGCCTGACACACTTGTCCTATATGGACAGACTAAAAAAACTCCAACTATTCTCTGTCTCATATTGCCTACTTAGAGTATAGCATGGTCCCCTACACATTGCAGTTTGCTCTTCCTGTCAATTGGACAGCTTTAAGATTCTAACCTAGCTCTGCCATGTACCCTGTCCATGGTCTCTCTAACATTTGTATTTCTCTCCAAGACATGAGTAAGCTGCAACAACATATAGTGTAGGCAGCTGGTATATGGAAATTTATTTATTTATTGCATTTGATTACTGGGAAAATCTGGCTGAGCAATAAAACCCCTTTTTAGCAAGGCCCAGGGAGAAGAGATCCATCTAAAAAAGATATATATACATAAGATACTGAGATAACAAACATCTCTGCTAAGGTAAAATGAGTAAAATAAAATCCACATTGCCATACATTTACTTACAATGTACACATATGCTTTCACACTGCAGTCTACAGTACACAAAGTTTTATTCTGTAGGTTTGCATGTATACCTAGCCCAGTTGCACCTTCTGTGTATTTCAAGCGGCATTAGCCAGCATAAAACATCCCTCAGGCTTGTGCGCATTTTTGCGTGTCATATATTCATGGCTAAGGATCTTTAAACTGAAAGATACAATGGTGTGTCAAAATTGCTGCACTGTGGATTATGCAAAGGCTACAGTTTAGAAGTAGCTGAGAAGCACTGGCTATATGAACCACAAAACATTACACAGAATGATGAAGTGTATATCGCATGGGAATAGCTATTACCAGAAGTTCAAAAATAAATGCAAAAAATATCGTAATTCAGGAAAAAAAGACTAAAGAAGCAGTGATCACTGAAATTACTAGAGCCAGCTATTACAATGTCTCAAGTGGCAAAAGACACAAAGTCATAAATACCAGGATTTGAAAGCAGAAACAAGAGAAAGGTGAAAGAAAATACCCAGACTGTCCCAACAGTAATGGGACTGATAGGAGTAAAAAGTACAATCCGTCTTAAATATGCTACCAATACACTGAACTGCAAGAGCAGGCAGTTCTAGGTGCTGAGAAGAGCACTCTTGGCTAACAAAGAGTGAAACAATACTGACTGCATGAACTTTAGTACTGCCTGACTTAGGAATGAGGTCCATTTCCATCATGGTGTTAGAAAAACAAACCACTTGGAGAAATTAAAATTGATTTCACATGCTTGTTTAAAAGGAAACAAACTGATGATTGTGCAGAAAATGAACTTCATCCATTGCAGTAACTGAAAAACACTTCATATGTCTTGCAAACAGTCCATCCCAGTTCCATAGTTTAGTCCTTGTTCAGTCACAATCACAATGAAGATTACCAGTCTAAGTTCTCTATTCATTGGTCACAAAGCATCATGATTATTCCATTCCAGCTCTCAAGCAACAACTTCTACAAAATACCCCAATTCCACCACGCATCCCATTTCTTCCACTCACCAAACACTTATGCTTTTGTATATCAAAAAAGGGTTTAATAAACATTTCTTTACAATTTAGCAGTCAAGTTTGATGTTAACTGAGTGACCTGAAGAGACCAACTGACTTTATTAAGTACACATCTAACCCAATTGTTTTTAACATGGTTTTTAATGACCACTGCTTCAATTCATTCAATCATAGATGATTCCGCATTAATGTATTCTGATAAAAATAAATCACCTGAAATCTGAAAAAAATCTTCTAAAACATTCAAAGGATGGTTGCCCATGTCTGGGGTATTCCTACATGAGAATATAGCCAAATCTTGTTATTTAGCTTACAACGCATAACAATTTTTCCTCTGCTCCCAGGATCTCGCCCAGCTGCTCATCTACCTGCACCACTCAGCCCATTCATTCCATGGTTATCATTTCCAGGCTGGCCAAGGGCCCTACTGCCAATCTGCTCTTACCTACAAATTCACAATTAATCCTCTGTTTCCAGATAGCAACAGTTGGGTATAAGAAACAGGCCAGCTTTCTGGTCCTTTGCCTGCCCTTTCATTTTCCCCTCTGGACATTTCTACTCCACCTTCAACAGCTCTTCCAGGCTATGGTATAGCTGTCCTCTGAGGGGCTGTGCACCTCTGCATGCAAAATTCCTCTCAGCTTTCAGTGCTAATATACCTGGTAGGGTGTACTCAGTAGGCTCAAACTCCACAGGGTATGGTGCTCACACATGGTGTCACCCACTTGGAAAGCGACAGTTGCCCCCCAGGATGGCCAAGTAAGCAGCAGCACCTCATTCTTACCCTCTCCGACCCGCTAATACATGTAACCTAGCCACAAATCAAACTCTGGTTGCATGTCCCATAGTCAGGGCTTTATTCCTCTACACCACAGAACTACATAATATCTAACAATTTTGTACTCTTTTAACGTCTGGAACAAAAACATTACTGAAAAAATACCAACTTGTGTGTATTGTTGATAAAAAATGAAATTTGATTAGCATGTTATTAAACTATCAAAAATCAAAAGCTTGTTAAGTTGTACAGAATAAAACTGCACCTGGCAGAATATGCTTACATTACCCATAGCTCACACTTCTGTTCCTAGTCTCCTATATGCAGTGTCATTATTTAATAACCTAACCATGGAGTAGATACGCAAGCCTACAAGATCTGCAGTTAATCCGAATGTAATGCGTAACTCTTAAGTACACATGCTACAACAGATCTACGTTTTTACCACTGAAAAAAATAAAAATGACCCACCAAAATCTTATATTCTCCCTAAACATTTCTAGCCATCCAATGAACAAATGTAAAAAAAAAACTTCAGTTTGAATTAGAATTTATCAAACCCCCTTTAATCTAAGACGTATTTAGGCGATTCTCTCCATTGCATATCGCCAAGCTTTGTAAAAAAAAAATCTTTTTACCAAAGTAGAAAGACTTCCTGGCCTCATAACTTAATTTCTCAATTAATAGTTAAATAATTAAAATTAGGGCTTCTTTACACTTCTACCTCTTTTCCTGTCCTCATTCAACCTCTAATAATCTTAAGTGACTGACTGTCCGTCTCTGTCACGATCACGAACAACAAAGAAATGAAGTAGCTACGGATTCAGGAATCAATTCTAAAAAAGCTGTTTGCAATGGTAGCACCACCACCATAGAGTAATGAAAAAATGCTGTGCACTGCCTGTACTGATTGGTTTGAGAACCAATCAGTAGCCATCCTGCTGTCCACATCACGTACGTAACTGTGGACATGGCAGTCCGTCCCCCTTCCACTTTACTGTATGGTTAAACTGCACAGGACTTCTGTGCATCACACACTGATGCAGTACTCTCCATAATCTGGACTGCTGTTACAGCAGTCCGAGTACAGATTTACAGAAACAAACAAAAAAAACCCGGAACTCACCGAGCATACTCAGTTCGAGTTCCAGGACTTTGTGAGTCAGTTGGACTTGCTTAGAGCACTAACCAGCCATTTTAATTTATATTTTTTATTTTACAAAATGAAATGCATGTTCTTTTCTTTTCTTCACACAGCTGGGGTGGGGGGGGGACTGCAGTCCAATGCCACGAGCCATCACTGGTTTAAACCATTAATCTTCTCAACTAGAATTCCATCATATATCACAAAAATTAAAGAATTCCGACCTGGATGTTGTCAGAACTGCAATTATTTCTTGAAATTAATAATACAACAGAAATCAGTAGAGTCATGGTATGGGACTCATTAAAAGCGTATTTATTTGGTAAGACCCTTAGCTGGTACAAAAACAAAGTTAGAGAGTGGGAATCTGAATCATTAGACTTGCAAACCAGACTTTTGATAGCAAAATCAAAAAAAAAAAAAAAAAAATCGAATTGTCCAGAAGTCAAAAAGGAAATACTTCTCTTCTGCAGTCATCTCCCCCCTCTCTATGAAATGTGCTCGCTCTGTTTAAACGTCTTGGGCTGCAGGTGCACCCCCCCCCCCACACTCTCCAGAGCTGAAAAGTACTATTGCTGAAGTGCAATTCCAGTGAAAATATTACAAAGGCTTCTCTGCAAGTACGGCTCTTCTTCAAATTAAACACAATGTATGTCTTAACTTTTAACATAAAGACTTAATGTTAATGCCTTTATATACTGAGGTTTTTTGTTTGTCTTTTGCACAGGCCTGTCTAACTAGCCCAGTTTTCCTAACTCTAATCCTGTAAGACCCCATTTCAGACTCTAGTTGATGACACACTGCTGGGTTCTGTACCTCTCTCTGAGTAGCAAGGCAACATTTTAAATTTGTATCTCTGGCTTTTACATCCAACTGTGCTTTCCCCCCCCAGCTTCATCTGTGACCAGTCAATATTAGACTATTTTTGTATGGCAGTAGCTACCCACTTCCAAACTAAACTTCACTGTCCCAAAATTAGTAACACCAGAAATAATGAACTTGTGCTAGTTTAGTTCCCCCCTTGAACTGTACTGCCATTTACTTACCTGCAGTTCATCTAGTCTCTTGGTACTCTCTCCATATCACTTACCTACAGTTTGAGTCAATTGTTTGTTTTTGTTTGAATTGCCCATCTTCTAGAATCTGGTTGAGAGACCTGTCAATCACTCCCACAGGACACCTCCTGCAGTTAGTCCCTACCCTTCTCCCCCACTAGGAATGCTTAGGACAGAAGTTATATAAGGGCCTGTATTCTCTGTTACCTGATTGTTTTCCAGCCCACAACCCCTCCTAAGAGCAGCTAACAGGTCTCTGCCTGATTTGCTCCCCACCCTGCCCCCAATTCCCACCCATCCCCGGTGGTCCTACCTTTGTTAGAACAAACCCCTCCCATCATTTTTACCACCAACCACAACACTACTCCAAACTCTAAATCCACCATCTTCCCACTACTACCCCTCCTCTTCTGCTAACATGAATAAGAATTCCATACTTATACTCTTTGCATACCCTCTCCTTGCATATCTTACATCTTACCAAAACTCCATTATACCCCCACTCAACCAATTCCACTGTACAACTATTCACACCATTACTCATGACTCACCCTCACTCTGCTCCTCTCCCTCCAACTCAAGAACCATCCCTATGCATCCCCCACATATTCTATCAACTAAAATACTCAAACTAAATGCATCCCTACAAGTTAATAAAATAACCCTCCCACCACATCTGTTACCGACTGCACCCAATCATAAAGTTTCCCTAAAATGCAAACTCTTTCACAAACTGGTAAAACTAATAACCTCATGCATATCAAAACTTGTCATCAGTGGAGACATCCACTCCAACCCTGACCCCTCCATCCCCAACCCCACTTCCAATAATCAGACTAACAACCACAGCATCTCCCAAATCCCAGCCAGTAGAAAACCAAATGACCTCCTTCTGCTAAGCTTAAATATCAGAAGTATAACCAACAAAGTCCACAAATTCCATGCCACCATAGACGTGTACTCCCCAGATGTAGTCATCCTGACAGAAACCTGGCTAAAACCTCACATTACCAGTGAGCAAATCCTCCCCAATGGTTACAACATACTAAGACTAGACTGTCTAAACAAGAAAGGAGGTGGTATAGCTATAATATTTAAACCTCTAAACATCTAGATTCTAAACTCATCAGCTCCCCAAAATTGCCAGTGAAGAAATAATATATATCAACCTGAAAATAAACCAAAATAAAACCATCAACATAATAGGATGCTACGTCCCACCTGGCCAAAATATCACTCCACTAGAAAACCTCCTCAGTTGGACTACCCACCATCTCCCCCAAGAGACCATAATTTTAGGTGACTTCAATATTGATTGGCAATCCTGTTGCAGCAACCATCCAACCCAGCATCTAAACCTTCATGGCTTCACCCAACTAGTCCAGTCACCAACCATTGGTTTATAGGTAGGTACTAGGCTATCGGCCCTGGGGCCTGTGCAAGCCCAGCCCAAAAGGTACCCTGGCTTTTGCCACCCAAGAAAATTATTTTCCTGTGCCACTGTCGAGCAGAGCCACAGAAGTGATCCCCGGGGTGAATTTCCTATTTCCCATCCAATCATCAAGATTTTTCTTGAAGAGTGCTAATGAGGAGTTTTGATATAGATAGGTAGTTTATTCCAGAGTATGGGAAGTCTCTGGGACAGGAATCTATCCTTCTGGCATGTTCTGTTTATTGTGGTGACAAGGTTTAGGTCCCTACAGCGTGCAGCTCGGAGGGATTGGGATTTCTTTAAATGGGAGGAGTTGAGGGCAGACTGATAGTATTGGATTTTGTTTCCTTTATTAGCTTTTTGACTCTACTGCGTAGAACTAGAATAAATAAAAAACTCCAACAAGCACACTACCCTGGATTGGATACTAGTCAGTAAGAGCCCCCAGTCCTATATAGCAGGCTGCCTATCAGACAGCCTCAGTGATCATTCCCCAACATTCCTACTCAAAAAACACCTGTACCAAGTTAAAGCTGTCATCTACCGTCAAATATGTAAAAAACTACACTTTAGCCCAATCACATTCATCTCATCCCTCAAAGAATGTAACTAGCACCCTCTAAATTACCTCAGCCTAGATGAAGCAGTCCAGTTTTTCAATACTACCTTCCTAAGCATCCTAAATAACCATGTCCCCATAAGACTTACCAGAACCAAAGCCAGCCCTCCCCATGGCTACAGAAAACCATTAGGTCAGAAATAAAAAAAAATAGATAAAGCCTGGGAACACTGGCGCAAAACCAAAACCCACTCAGCTAGACAGAAATTCCTAGAACTACTCAATAGAGTCAAAAAGCTAATAAAGGAGGATAAAATCCAATACTACCAGTCTGCCCTCAACTCCTCCCAACACAACCCCAAACAATTCTGGACCTTCATAAACTCCATCCTCCACTCAGGTAAAATCAATGCCCCTCCACCTAACATTCCTCACTCCTCAGAAAATATTGCTACCTCATCCAACACACACTTCACACAAACCGTACTATCACTAGCTAGACAGCACAATCGCCCTCCCCTACACCCCACACCTTCACCCAGTAATCCCCCCAGACAACACAACCCCCACCCCTACACCCCACATCTTCGCCCAGTAATCCCCCCAGACAACACAACCCCCTGCCCTACACCCCACACCTTCACCCAGTAATCCCCCCACACTCTTCTCATTTTCTCCCATTCCTACCTCCAACATAAGAAAACTCTTAACTAAACTTAAACTCACAAAATTAGCAGTAGACAACCTCCCAAGTGAATTCCTACAAATTGCAGCTGACGCCCTAGCCTACCCAGTATCCATCCTGATTAACTGATCTCTGTCAGAATGCTACGTCCCTACACTATGGAAAATATCACACATCATTCCCATTCACAAAGGCAGCCCCTCCACAGAACTAACCAACTACTGCCCCATAGCGATTCTATCTCTACTCTCAAAAATATTGGAGAAATGCATTCACTCTAAAATCTTTGACTACCTCCTTACTAACAACCTCCTTTCTAATACTCAGCATGGTTTCCGACCAAACCATAACACCACCACTGCCTTACTCTCTTTTACTAACACTATCCTTCACCATAAAAACAATGGCCATCTCTCCTCTGCTACTTTCCTAGACCTATCTAAAATATTTGACATGGTCCCGCACAAACAACTCCTCTCTCTACTCAATGACCTATCCTTTTCCCAATCAGTCAACGACTGGTTTCAAAGTTACCTGTCTGACCACCAGCAATCTGTTGTATGGCAAAATGACATATCTCCCCAACTACCTGTCTCTGTTGGTTTTCCCCAAGGATCCATCCTTAGACCCCTACTCTTCTCTGTTTTCACCAATAATCTAGCCTCTGCCACCAAACATGGCACACTCATACAATATGCAGATGACTCAACCATCTGCCCAGTCCCTACCCGAACTTCAAAAGGTCACACACGATGCCTTTTCCAAACATACTCAAAACAAATCTCACTTTAACATCACAGTAAAAGACAACACCACTATCAACCCAACAGATCACACCAAATTGCTAAGAGTTGAAATAGACAACAATCTCAAATTTGACATTCACATATCCATGACCATAAACAAAGCCCACAAAAAACTAGAAGCCTTATACAGAAATAAGCAACTCCTCACCAAAGCAGCTAGGATTTCAGTTGCAAATTTGCACCTTATCTCCACCCTACTTTATGCCTCTCCAATATATACTAACCTAAGGCAATGTGATCTAAACAAGCTAGTGACCTGCTACAACAAAATCTCCAAATTCGCCACTGGGGCATCCTACCGCAGTCACCACTGTCTCTCACTTACTGAACTAGGCTGGCTAGAACTCCCTCACCTCCTTCAATGGGTATCAACTCGCACTCACTCACAAACTGGTAAACCATCCTCTAAAGGTCCCATCCCTCCAGTATCTACTGCAACCCTATCTCACCACCAGACCACTATGATCCAGCAACAAAAATCAATTACAGGTTACTAGAGCCAATAACACTGCTGGAGAAGCACTATTCTCCAGCGCTATAGCCAAATTATGGAACCCCCCCCCCCACAATAACCTCTCTACCATCATGCACCCACTTCAAAGCATTACTTAAAGCGCAACTAAAAACATGCTGGCTATGCCATTGTAACTTTCCCCTCTAAGTTCTCCCACTCCATCTACCTCTCTTCCACCCCACAAACTACCTTTGATTACAGCAAGCTCTGATACTTCCATGCCTATCTACTTATTATATGGCAGTAACTTCTTATTGTAACAATTGTTAATATCTTCCTTGACTTCGTGGATAGAACAGATGCTAGTTATCTACTGAATGTACTATGTTCTTCATCTGTAACTATGTAATATTTTAATTGCTAGGATTCTTCATCTGTAACTATGTCTGTAATATTTTAATTTGCGGAGCTTTTTTCCCCGGGCCTCTGCTGAAAATGGACCTGTGTCCAGTCGGACATTTCTGGTCAACAAATGTAAATAAATAAATGAAATAAATAATTAAAAAAATATATAATTAAATTCTAACACACAAAACTTGTCTAGCCTTGGAAAAATTAGAAGTAAATGCATTAGCCACCTCCCCCAGATATTTACATAACTTCTCTACAAGAATTAAAATGCAATCTAAAGCAAATTGCATTAGTAGTATATATAATGAAAAGAATGGGAAAAAAGTATCAGATATAGGAGACATCCTTGAAGCATTTTGGTTCCATTATATGGAACACTTCAAAAAAGAAGATTTAGATACCAACCAAATAAACTTAGATACACACCTTATCGATATAAAAAAAACTCCAGAAAACTTAAAACTAGACCTACAAAAACCTATATCCTACAAAGAAATTGTTGACAAGATAAAAGAAAGTAAATCTAACAAAGCTCCAGGGATAGATGGTATAATTATGGAAATTTACAAACTCTTCCCTTCAACAGTAATCTCTCTTTTTCATAAAATTTTGCTAGAAGTCCAGTCAGAAGCAAAAATACCACCCTCATGGAAATATTCTCTCATAACACCAATTCTAAAAGATAATAAACCATCGGACCGCTGCACCTCATACAGACCTATATCATTACTGAATAATGATTACAAAATATTTATGTCAATCCTATCCAACAGATTGAAAATCCCACTTTCAAAGACAATTAGTAGTGCTCAAACTGGATTTTTATATAACAGGCACACACATGATAATATTAAAGGGATATTTACTCTTATAGATTATGTGAATAAAGAAGATAGAGAAACATTTGTAATCGGATTAGACATAGAAAAAGCCTTTGATTCCCTCAACTGGGAATATCTATTTAAAACTTTAACATTATTTGAATTTCCTCCTCCCTTCATCTTATTACTAAAAAACATATATATTAATAACTTATCCTACATTAAATTAAGTCATTTCACCTCAGAATCTATCCATATAATGAAAGGTACTAAACTAAAAACATATGTATTAATAACTTAGCCTACATTAAATTAGGTCCTTTCACCTCAGAGTCTATCTATATAACAAAAGGTACTAAACAAGGATGCCCCTTTCTCCTATTTTATTTGCTTTGGCTATAGAAATACTTGCAGAAATAATATGTAGTAATCCAAGAATAAAAGGAATAGAAGTCTCTGACCAGTACATATCTAAAATAATGCTTTTTGCTAATCATATTTTATTAACCCTATCAAACACCAGAGTGTCATTAGGAGAGCTAGAAGAAGTAATGGAGAAATTCTATAAGATTTCAGGTCTACACTTTAATAGATCAAAATCAAAATTTCTACTTTTAAATAAGAAAAAAGAACTACAAGTTATAGATAAGTCCATCATAGGAAAACAAGAACGTATGCTAAATTATTTAGGAATAGTGTTATGCAAAAATCTAAATGAAACAGTATTAATAAATTTATAAAAACATTATTGAAACAATAAAAATATATATAGAAAAGTGGAACAAAATAATAACTTTTGCAGACAGACCGCAATTAATAAAAATGGTCTTATTGCCAAAAATACTATATGTAGCATTAGCAATACAGTTAATTTCAAAAACATGCATTCTTAAATTTTTTATGGCATCCCAAAAAGAATAGAGTAGCTCTAACTCATCACATTAGACCCTGGAAACAAGGATGATTGTACTTCCCAGAAGTAGAAACTTATATAAAAGCATCTGTGCTTAAAACTACAATAGACTGGATGAACCCAAATTATTTTGCCAACTGGAAAGAATTAACAACGGCGATATTAACAAATGAATTTAATCTATTAAAAAAAAATTAGTATTAGACAAATTTAACAAATCCTGGTACATACTATGCATTAGTATACAATATAATATAGCAAAACCTTCTAAAACATTTCTGATTAATCATTACATCAGTTCCTTTAGGAAACTTATCAATGCAAACATAGATCTAAAACTTTGGCTTGACCTTTAAACCCCGTTTACCATCACTTAAGAACTTTCCTCACAAAATATATAGGGAAACAATAACCTCCTGGGAACAAAATGGATTCTTATGCTGGTTTCAATGTGTAAAAAAAAAATAAATGTTTTAGATATACATATGATAAAAACTGCTTACAATATTCCAACAAAAGACTGGTTAACCTTACGAAGCATTCTAATGTACACTCAAGATTTATGCAGATTAATTAATAACTCCTCATTTAAAGATATTCTAAATTATGAATTTATATATAATAGTTATGAAAAGAAAAATTCCATTTCAAATCCATACAAAGAGTTAATAACATATAAAACAATCCCCAAACCATCATACTGGCAGTTCTTAACAAAAGGTCAGTCATTACAATTAACAGAAGAAATTAAATCTAACATCTTACTATCAGTTAAACACACCTCTAACACACAGTACTGGATAGAATTAAGAAGATCAGTTCTACTACAAATGCTGGTGGTGTGAAAAGCCAAATAAAGCAGACTGGATTCATATTTTTTATGAATGTAATAAAATTAAATCGTATTTGAATGCGATTAATCATTTTTTTTTTTACAAGTGTTGTTTTGAATCCTGTACCTTAACTAAAGCATTGATTATACTAAATGTAAATGAAGGTCCCTACCTGAATAATACAAATATGTATTTGTTATATATCTAGGAAATGCATAACCAGAAGGTGGAATTCAAATACATCACCGACCTTGGAAGAATTGTACACTTTACTGAAGACAACTGCATTGATGGAAATAAAAATCAAAGAATTACGAATCTGTCCCAGGCCATTGGTAAATAATCCTTGGAAGAAACAATGTGGCAATTTTCTAAGTTCCAGTGCACTTTTAATTGAACAGTAGTAGTTTAGTCCAGGCTTCCAAAAACAGTTCAGCTTTAATTGCCACATGAGTTCATGTTTCTCCAGAATATGTTCTGACAGATGACATGAAATCCTACACTAGAGTTTATTTACAGTCTTGCCCACATAGAATGCATCAAAATTACTTTTGTAGTGTTACAGTTCATAGGTTCATAGGTTCATACTAGGCTATCTGCCCACCATCCCTTAGGATGAGAATACTATACCCATTAGTTTGCTGTGCCTCTGTCCAGCAGTGATACAGAGATGATTCCGGTAAACCTACGATCTCCCATCCACTGTCAAGATTTCTCTTGAACAGAGTCAGTGAGGGCTCTGCCTCACATGGACTGGGATTCTGTTCCATAGTGTAGAGTCTCTGGGTGATGAATCTGTCCCCCCAACGTCTTATTCTTATATATATGTGAGGGTTTAAGTCTCTTTGCTCTCGTGGCTCTGGTGGATTTGGATTTTTGAGGTGGAGCATGTCCATTAATTCGGGTTGGACATGGCCTTGTAATCACCTCTGAGCAGACGGTATGCGACTGAATAGAGCTGGAGTTTCTTCAGTCGGGCATCGTATGACATATGTTTGAGCCTTTATCCTTTTGGTGAGGAACTTTTGGGGTCTTTCCAACTGCTGCAGGTGTCGGGTAAGGTACATTCGAATGGGCGTTGTACTCAATCATTGGTCTGATAAGTGAAGAGTACAGGGTACAATGACCTCTCCTGATCTGGATGTGAATCCCTTCATGATCAGGTGGGCAATGTAGAAGGTCTTCCTAACCACTTTAGCAATGTGAGTGTCAAAAGAGAGGTTACTGTCAACTTGGGTCCCCAGGTCCCTGATAACTTCTTCCGTGTTTAATGGATTACCACCTATGTGGTAATTAGGGGTTACCTTGTTTTTCCCAAAGGGTATGACTATACATTTTTTGGCATTTAGCTTAAGGCCATGGCTCTGGCACCAGTTATCCATTTCTATGAGACCTTTCTGGAGGATGTCTGTGTCTGATGGAGTGTCAGTTATGGTGCCCAGTTTGCAGTCATCTGCAAATTTTGTCAGCCACAATCCCCCTATGTTTGCCTGCACTTCAGAAAAATAAATGCCGAACAAGAGGGGGCCCAGTCACCCCCTGCACTGGTTTTAATGATCTTCTTTAAATAAGGGCAATAAAAACTATCACCTTGCTGTATAAATATACAAAATGTACAATTAGTTTCATATCTTTTAGTGCTTTTCTCACATGGTCTAGGTTTAAATTCAACAAAACTTCTAATATTCCTGGCCTTCCTATAAACAAATGATGGGGCTTCACCTAAGATGTTTATCAGAAAAGGGTTTCCTGTGACAGTGTCCCAGTTTTCTTCAATAATATTTTTGATACTGTGATAATCCAAAGTTACATGACTAATTGTATTTTATTTTATTTTATTCTGCAAATTGGTTTCAAATACCATTTTAAATCAGTTGAAATTTAAGTGTATATTTTGTTTCCATCATCATACATACATTTTTTCTTATTTTTATTTATTTTTTGGTTATTTTTTCCACTTTATTCAAAATTATGTGTAATAACAATACTAACAAATTATACAATTATATATATTTTTATAGATTTTTTTAGGGTTCTTGTACACAGACCTGAAGAAGTCTAGAAGGACGAAAGCGATCTTTGTTAACAATAGGTTATGAAAATAGAAATTGATTTTTACATGCAAAATGTATATGTATATATTTATATATATTTTTTGATTACCAAATGAACTAAGGTTGATATTTTCCAGTCATGTGGTATATTGTCTTGGATAAAATCGCAGACTTAATAATCTACTTAATGAGCTGCTTAAATAAGAGGTACCACGTCATTATACATTTTATTTAAAGTACATCTGGAGCATTTCTCCCCGGGCCTCCGCTGAAAACAGGCTCTGTGGAGCCTAGTCAGACATTCCCGGTCAACAAATGTTAAATAAAAAATAAATAAATAAATAAGGGTTGTATATTATTATGACAGCTACTAAGTAGGGCAGGACCAGCTCGAATGTCACACTGATGGGGGAAGGGATGTGAATTTAACATGAATACCAATAAGACTTTGTTTTACAGCACAATAAACCACTCCCATGCCTGATAAAAAGTATATATATATATATTTAGAAAGCTTGTGAGGAAATTATTACTCTTTTTGTTTTACTTGGATCGCTTGTTTGTGTACTTAATAAAGAATTTTCGACTGGAAACAAGACTGCCTGCCTTACTTGGATTACTTTCGAATACTTAGTAATGCTGTACAATTAAATATTTTCTATTATTATTTTTTGTTTTGTTTTGACTTAAGACTAGTTTAAGTTCGCTACTTCTACTACTATTGTCTGATCTGGTTAATATATAGTGATTAACTAGAAATATATGGACCGAAAATCTTCCACACAGAGAAGTTTCTTACACTGTTTTGTTTTTGGACCCACTACACTTTAGTGGGTTGTTTTGAGACTTCGGGGATACCACGGAGATTACTTGTTTTTAATTCTATATTTACTAACATACAGTGTATATCGTTGAAAGTCAGGCTATTGTAAATATTGTATATAGTTTAAAATGATATTTAAAAATATGATGTAAATGTTATTTTTAATTGAAAATAAAATTATTTGAGTAAAATGGTACTGCAGAGGAAGCAGAGTTTGTAGGCAGTATGCAAAAGCCATGAGCCAAGAAGTGCAGGCACTCCTGCCAAAACAGACTGGTCCCAGGCAGACACTTGCTGGAGCCCTGTAGAATGACAACAGTTAACAAAAGAATAGTAGCCAATTATTTTTACTTTAACTTTGGGAACTATTTTTTGGTACAGAAGATGACTGCTGAACACTGGTGGTTTATCCTTTTTATAGACATAGGTGGTCAGCTAACTTCTCATTTCATCTTCCTTAGAATAGACTGCATAGGGTCATTCCATTCCCACATACGCGACAACAAGATTATACTCTTATTTAGATTGGTGAAGGGCCCTGAGGGCCCTTGCAGAGTCCCATATACTAGTCTCACAGAGACAATTGAAATAAGCACTGTCCTTATGTGGTCAGGTAAGTGCTGTGTCATTATTGCTTACAATGGAATCGGTTATAACAGACATTAGTGTTACAAGCAGGCCTATATGACTGTAGATGTTCAAGCTAGCAGTCATGATGTTTCTGTGTAGAATGTGTGAGGGTGTAGGTGTGCCTTTGCATGGCTGAGTTATTTTACCTGGTTGTCTAGGAGGCTTACCAAGGATGTATTACCTTCCTAAGGGATGGTAGTTGTAGTGGTGTGAGAGTGTTTATCTGCAGTGATGATGGGTGTGAGAATGTTTATCGGTGGTGATGATGGGAGTGAGAGTGTTTGCCAGTGGTGCTGATGGGTGTGAGAGTGTTTACCAGTGGTGATGGGAGTGAGAGTGTTTGCCAGTGGTGATGGGAGTGAGAGTGTTTAACGGCAGTGATGATGGGAGTGAGAGTGTTTACCAGCGGTGATGGGAGTGAGAGTGTTTGCCAGCGGTGATGGGTGTGAGAGTGTTTAACGGCGGTGATGATGGGAGTGAGAGTGTTTGCCAGTGGTGCGGATGGGAGTGAAAGTGTTTACCAGTGGTGATGGGTGTGAGAGTGTTTACCAGCGGTGATGGGAGTGAGAGTGTTTGCCAGCGGTGATGGGAGTGAGAGTGTTTACCAGCGGTGATGAGAGTGAGAGTGTTTGCCAGCGGTGATGGGAGTGACAGTGTTTGCCAGCGGTGATGGGAGTGAGAGTGTTTAATGGAGCTGATGGGAGTGAGAGTGTTTGCCAGTGGTGCTGATGGGAGTGAGAGTGTTTACCAGTGGTGCTGATGGGAGTGAGAGTGTTTACCAGCGGTGCTGATGGGAGTGAGAGTGTTTACTGGCGGTGCTGATGGGAGTGAGAGTGTTTACCAGCAGTGCTGATGGGAGTGAGAGTGTTTACCGGCGGTGCTGATGGGAGTGAGAGTGTTTACCAGTGGTGATAGGTGTGAGTGTTTACCAGTGGTGGTGATGGGAGTGACAGTGTTTATCAGCAGTGATGATAGGAGTGCTAGTGTTTACCAGCGGTGATGGGAGTGAGAGTGTTTACCAGCGGTGATGGGAGTGAGAGTGTTTACCAGCGGTGATGGGAGTGGGTGTTTACCAGCGGTGATGGGAGTGAGAGTGTTTACCAGCGGTGATGGGAGTGAGAGTGCTTAATGGCGGTGATGATGGGAGTGAGAGCGTTTACTGGCGGTGATGGCAGTAGAAGGGAGGTGTCTGCAGATCAGTAGCTGCATCTTCCCAAGGTTCTTTCCGTACATAAAGACAGGCCACTGTCACCAATGTGTTCCCCTTCTTTCATACCGTATGATTACCCTTGTGTGTTTCACTCTACTCGTTCTCCACCTTTGCTACATTACTTTGTACTCCATTTTCTTGCAGCAGTACTGCCATATTAGCCTTTATTGTAAAAACAACAAACAGTAATAATTAAGCTTTCTTCTACTATGTGGACTTCATCAAAATAAAGAACACTATAACATAAGCATTTAAAAAGTTTGACTAAACTCCACCCAAAGAATTCTATTGGATAATTACTTTCTACTGGATAGTTAGTTATTTCCAGTAATGCAACATGATTAAGAAGTATCTTTTTATAGTAACTCAACAAGTATCAAATTATTCATGTATACATTGATGTGAATGTTCTTTTGAGTGTGAAAAAAATGTAAATAAAACAGGGTCAAAATATATACACTCCATACAAATACTTGGAGACTTAGGCACACTTTTAAAAAATAAAAACTTTTGGTTTATCCATAAAAAATATATAGCTATATCCAGATATACTCAAATACACACACACACATATACATAAATGCCATTATTAAATGTAAGATATGAAAAAAGATATAAAAAAAACTTTTTATAAAATCTATTTACAGGTATAAGGAAGCTTTCAAACATAATACCCTTGAAATAGAGACCATATCGTTCAGATCCCAGGTATTATTAGAGTTACATTTCAACTAACATCTTAATTCTTTTCATTCCAAAATATTCTTTCATGGGCCTTCCCTAACTTTATTTTCAATATTATCTAATGTATAAAATGTAAAATTATGAGTACTATTCATTTTAATATGTTTGTATATAGCATGGCATTTGTCTACCTTACCAATATCATAAACATTGATAAATTCTTGTCTGTCTGGGTTTCACTGGTCCATCAACAAGCAACTGCGCATTTCTGGGTCCAAGTTAATTAAATATCGGAAGGTTCTAGTTGAAGTAAATTATTTTAAAGACTACATTCAGGTGAACAGAGTCCCAAAGGGTGTGAATTAGTGGAAGTATCCAGTGGACATGGTGGAAGGCTCTTTGCTGCACAATGAACTGGTTTTACAATTCAACTACCAGGAATGCAAAGTGATGGAAATTTTAATCAAAAACCATTTAAAGGACATGGATAAATTGTTAGGTGAGGTAAATGTTATTAATGACAGCTTAACTTCTGATTTATTATTTTCTGAAAAGTATGCTGAGTTTGATAATATTTTTAATAAAGCTGGATGTTTATCATGTTACCCTGCTGCAGTCATCACACTTGGGTTATCCTGCCATCAGGCGGTCCCGCAGTCGGCCTGAATTCCAAAGTCTTGGTCCGGCGTCAGTTGCTGTCGCTTCTTCCCTGACATCAGTGCACCAGGGGTATATAAGAGGCATCCAACACCATTTTCTCCAGTCTTTCTTGCCATGCGGTGCCTGAAGCAGAAGCAGTTCGCAAGTGCCGGTCGGCCGACACCTAAGATTTTTGATTCGAATTTCAGTCCGAAGTCTTCAGTAAAGCTAAGTACCCCATTGGGGAACCTTTTCTTGCCTCAGTCCAATGTCAGAAAAAGTTAACAATTGCATTTCTTGTGGGAAGCAAATACCTCATAAGGACTTCCATTCCTATTGTATTCCTTGCCTAGGCCCAGACCACGACGTCACAGGTTGTCGGTTTTGTGCTAGGTTTAATAAACGAACTATCAAATGCCGTTTTGACTTCGCACAACATTACTTTGGTAGGAAATTTAATTATATCATGCCATCGGAGCAGCCAACAACTGGCATGCATAAAAAACGCAAGGATAAGGACAGGCAGCCTAGGAACAAGCCAGACTCCGAGGCCTCGGCTGGGCATGTCACCGGTTCTCCGGTTTTCAGTGAGGTGCCTACAAAGCCCCTGACGACCGCAGAACTGGAACCCCAGACAGCTGCGGATTCTCAAGCGGAGTCTACTAGGCCGATGCAGCCATCTTCATTAGGCCCTTCCGACTCTGGAGTAGAAGTAGACCCCGGTGCAGTGGAAACACCTTCGGTTGCAGAAGGTGTTTTCAGACCGACTACACTCAACCATTAAATCTTACTCTAAACTTAAAACTCCTTTAAATCCAAAAAAGACTGTACATCACTCTACAGTACTAGGCCCCATGCCTAAGAATCAGATGCTTAAGATGGCTGAAGATTTGATTACCCTAATCAGGGGTCCCCATCCCCCTCCTGATAAAAGACCGAGACAAGAGGAAGACTCTGCTTCCTCTGACCAGGTTTCAATTTCCTCAGATTCTTCTGGGGAACAGGATTACATTTTTCCACCTTATGAAGACTCTGATGCTGAAGACTGTATTCCCTCAGCATCTCCCCTTGAAGACTACTCCTTTGAGGAAACTTTACATACCACGAGGGAACATTTCCACTGGGAAGGCCAGGACTACTCTGATTCTAAGAAAAGGCTTCAAGAGTTCCTTTTATTACCCCAGCACAGACCTCTTGCTATCCCTCCAGTTTTAGATATTGTGGATGATGTTTACTTGGAGTCTAGACTCTCTACCTCCTGCTCCAGCCAAACCAGAGAGATACTACAGAGTACCTGATTCACACAAATTCCTTTATAAAATCCCTGTGGCTGACCCAGAAACAATTTCCCAGGATCCTAAGGGAGCTAAAGCTTCTATGGCTAAAAATCCTGTGCCCTCTGAAAGGGATTCCAGAGCCCTAGATAGATGGGGAAAGAAAATATACACCTCAGCAACTCTGGCTATGAGAGCATTAAATTGTCAGTTTCACATGCTGAAATACCAGCAATTCCTAATGTCTCAATTAAAACAAAAAATGAGCACACATTCTGAACAGTCTGAATTCAAGGAAATGCAGGATCTGTTGCATGCAGCTGAACAGGTGGACAAACATACTTTACAATGAGGATTTGATTTATTGGAAGCTTCCTGTAGAGCAGCTGTTACTGGCTCTGTCATACGTAGACATGCTTGGTTAAAAGAGCAGACCCTTCCTGATCATGTTAAAGCAAAATTATTGGATGCACCTTTACAGCAGGATGTATTATTTGGTGCCAAAGCAGAAGAGGTTTTAAAAAAAATGGAGGATAAGGCAAAGTCTATGCAAACGGTCAAGGAATTTTTGCAGGTACAACCACCTTGTTTCAGCAGAGATTGGCCAACAAAAAACTGGACCTTCCCAGCTTCTGACAGATCACAGAGGGGCAAATACAGACGCCCAAGGGCAGAGGTCAGTCACAAGGCCCTTACAAACCTCGCCAATGGGGTACTGCTACCCAGAAAGGAGGAGAAAACAGGCCCCAAGCTAGCAGAAGACAAACACAATGACTCAGTCCTCAAACTACCAAGCAAATCTCTCCTGGCAGCTCCCCTGGGAGGAAAATTAACATTTTTTGCAGACAACTGGCACATCATCACAAAAGACAAATGGGTACTAAACATTGTCTCTCAAGGATACAGATTCCACTTTCATACCTTGCCAAGGATAAAAGGAATGCCAAACCTGCCACCAAATCAATGGGCAGAGGCACAAAAACAAATTACAGCTCTCATGGACATGAGAGCCATTCAACAGGTACCTACACAGGAGCAAGGACAAGGATTTTACTCGACTCTTTCTAGTCCCAAGAAAGGACGAAGCATGGAGACCCATTCTGGATCTTTCAATTCTGAACACCTATCTGCAAGTACCAAAATTCAAGATGCTAACACTACAGCAGCTTCTTCCCATGCTGGGCAAGAATGCTTGGCTAGTAACGTTGGACCTCAAGGAGGCATACCTGCATGTCCCTATCAGACAAAATTGCAGAAGATACCCCCCCCCCCTCATTGCAGGTTCAACGCATTATCAATTCTCTGCACTGCCTTTGGCTTATCTACTGCGCCCAGGGTCTTCACAAAATGCCTGGCACCGGTAATTGCATACTGCAGACAAAGTGGAATTCAAATATACCCATACCTGGACAACTGCCTTATTCAAGCAGAAAGCAAGGACATTCTTTTAAAGCATCTGGCATTTGTCAAACACCTTCCAAGTTGCCTAGGGTACACAGTAAACAAAAAGAAATCAAAACTAGTGCCCTCACAAAACATAATATTCCTGGGTGCCAGCTTGAATACAATGGCCCAAATGGCTTATCTCACGCCAGACAAGCAACAGCAGCTGACTCAATACTTCAAAATAATGGCAACAAAGACCCAACTCCCTGCAAGAAAAATTCTGCAGGCCTTGGGATTCATGGCATCTTGCATACTACTAATACCATTTGCAAAACTGCATATGAGGAAATTACAATGGTAACTGAAAAGCGTATGGACTCAGCACAACCACAGCTTGGAAACAATGATACCACTCATTCCCTGCCTTCAACAGGAGTTTCTATGGTGGGCACAGGCATGTCACCTCAACAAGGGTCAGCCTTTCACCTTACCCACAGCCAGGCAAACTATGACAACAGATGCATCGGACTATGCCTGGGGAGCACACATGGCAGGACAGTGCATTCAGGGCAAATGGACTACAGATCAGAGGCATCTGCATATCAATCAAAAAGAAATGCTAGCAGTACAGAATGCCCTAACAGCTTTCAAGGACCTCTTACACCCAGGACAACTAATAATAAAGACGGACAATACCACAGTAATGTGGTACATAAACAAGCAAGGGGGCACACATTCCTACCCTCTATGCCGGCAAGCAATGACCTTGTGGAACACTGCACTGTCTTACCAGGTTCAATTACAAGCACAATTCCTGCCAGGAAAGAAAAACACATTGGCAGACGACCTAAGCAAAAACATCAGGGATCCACACGAGTGGAAACTAGATCCACAAGTATTTGCAATGATAGCTCAAAAATGGGGACGCCCAGACATAGATCTGTTTGCAAGCCCCCAAAACTACCAACTTCAAAAATTTTGCACAAGGACATTCCATCCACAAGCTTGGAGAGTGGACGCCCTCTCATTCAGTTGGAAAAAATTTACAGTGTATGCCTTTCCTCCACTGCCTCTTCTAGCAAAGGTACTGCTGAAAGCCAGATTAGAGAGGCCACAAATGATACTCATTGCACCAGACTGGCCACGCCAGCATTGGTATCCAATTCTAAGGAACATGGCCCACGGCCCACCATGGATTTTACCACAGATTCCTCACCTGCTCAAGCAGCGAGACAATCAGATTCTACACAGCCAGCTCAAGACTTTAGACCTAGCTGCATGGCAAATTACCTAAACAACCAGCCACCACCTCTATCCAAAGCTGTTATGGATGTCATTCTGGAGGCTAGAAGGCCCAGCACCAGGAAAACCTATTCAGACAAATGGAAAAGATGTTGCGCCTGGAACCAGGCTGAAGGCCAAAATCCCCTTGATCCAAACATTCCTCAGATTCTACAATATTTAACTGAGATGCTGCACAAGGGACTTTCCTTTTCATCTATTAAGATCCACGCCTCAGCAATTTCAGCTCATTACAACACGGATCCTCCTTTATTCTCACATCCACTCCTAAGACAGTACCTCAGAGGGGCTAAGAACATAAGACCGCCCAGGAGAGCACCAACACCTACTTGGGATCTCAACTTTGTTCTGGAAAAGCTTACACTGCCGCCCTTTGAACCAGCTTTTTCAGCTGATTTAAAATTTCTTTCATGGAAAACTGCCCTGCTACTAGCAATAACCTCAGTTAGAAGAGTCTCAGAGCTACAGGCCCTAATGGCAGTGGAGCCTTTCCTCATTTTTCTTCAAGACAGAGTCTCTCTACGAACTAACCTTTCCTTTATGACAAAGGTGGTATCCAGTGTGGCCCTAAACCAAACCATTAATTTGCCCACCTTTTTCCCAAATCCCCAGAACAAAGGAGAAAGACTCCTGCACTCTTTGGACATTCACAGGCAATTACGTTACTACTTGGATAAAACTAATACTTTCAGAAAATCTGACCAGCTCTTTGTAGCCTATGCTGCAGGATCACAAGGAAAAGCTATTTCAAAACAGATTATTTCTAAATGGATAGGGCATTGCATACATTTCTGCTACACACATCATGGGAAACCGGTACCTGCTAACATTAGGTCCCACTCCACCAGGGCTACAGCTACATCAGCAGCCTTTCTCAGGTGGGTGCCAACCAAGGATATTCTGGAAGCTGCAACTTGGAGTTCAGTGCACACCTTCACCAAACACTATCACTTACCT
The DNA here is from genome assembly GCF_019279795.1 of Protopterus annectens. Taxonomy (NCBI): domain Eukaryota; kingdom Metazoa; phylum Chordata; order Ceratodontiformes; family Protopteridae; genus Protopterus; species Protopterus annectens. The sequence goes on along the minus strand of NC_056745.1, from coordinate 6,817,817 downwards.
ATATTCTAACACTAGAGCTGGTTTTGCCACTGCAGTTATGCAGGACCTACTAGCTTCTTCTAACCCTGTTTAACTCCACCTCCCATCCTTAGCTTTGGGATTCAACCCAAGTGTGATGACTGCAGCAGGGTAACACGATGAACATAGTACAGTTTTGTACCTACCATAAATGTAGATGTTCAAGTGTTCACCCTGCTGCAGTCCAGGTTACCCTCCCAACATCCCCTCTGAACTAGCTGAACTTATCTCTACCACTCTATCCTATACTACCACCTCTGTGGTGTATTTGCTTGTGCCTAAAGGTATAGTTTTATTTTTATCTAGCTATTCATATATATATTTTGCCTACCTACTGGGGGCACCTGACATCTGGGGCAAGAAAAACTGAAGAAAATGGCGTTGGATGCCTCTTATATACCCCTGGTGCACTGACGTCAGGGAAGAAGTGACAGCAACCGACACCGGACCAAGACTTTGGAATTCAGGCCGACTGCGGGACCTCCTGACGGCAGGATAACCCAAGTGTGATGATTGCAGCAGGGTGAACACTCGAACATCTACATTTATGGTAGGTACAAAACTGTACTTTCTCTGATTTTAGGTGTAAAAAGAAAAGAAATTTGTGAGAGATAAGATGGACTATGCAAATTGGACATCATGCCCCCCCCCCCGCAACAAAATTAAGAAAGGCTTTGGAACTTGCTTGAATGAGGATAGGGGTTATTGATCACATGTAGTGAATGGCCCCAGTGTTGGTTATTTAATAATGAAGTCCAAGTACAAAACAATGAAGAATTCCCTTTAGATATTCTGGGGCCAAGAAGATTGGAAAGAATAAAGAACAAACATCAGCAGGGGAATGGAATAAGAGTTACAACAAGAGGGGGATGAACAACAGCAGGAGGGCGTATTACATGAGATGAGTAACCCTGACATCATTTACAAAGTAAGTGGGGATTTTAAAAGTTTTTACTTATAGCGAGGTTATTATTGATTAGAAACGGGTTCATTTGGGGGCATGGCCAAGATGGCTAACTCTTAGCAGCACAAAAACTCTGCTCTGCTTAATTCAGTTATTCCTGACTGGTGGAACTGACAAAATAATCCTACATCTATAAAAAACTCAGAAATAAAGAACTGGAGACATTGAGGACATTTGTAATGGTGCAGCGGTAGCATTGTCACCTCACAGCAAGAGGAGCTCCAGTTCGATTCTCAGCTGGATTGCCTTCTGTGTGGAGTCTGCATGTCCTCCCTGTGTTTGTGTGGGTTTCCTCTGGATGCTCCGGTTTCCTCCCACATTTCTAAGACATGCGTCTGGAGTGTTTCTCCCTGGTTCTCTGCTGAAAATTGGCTTTGTTCCAAGTCAGACTTTCCCGGTAAACAAATGTTAAATAAAATAAATAAATTAATTAATTTTGTTGCAAAAAAAACAAGAAATAGTTTGTATATATATATATATATATATATATATATATATATATATATATATATATATTCCTGTCAAATTTCAAGAGAAAAGAGTAAAGGTTGAAAACCTCTCAAGAAAAAAAAATGTCATTCTAAATCTGGTCAACAAGGAAACGCAATGAAAAAAGAGCTGCAGTCAGTCCTCTCTAACATCCAAGACCTGGCTTTTAAAATAGACAAAGTGGATTAAAAAGTGGATAAAATAGAAGAAGACTGCACCAAACTGAATTATTAAATGATGTCATCAAACAGCAGAAAGTCCAGTTTGCAGCTATAGAAGATTCTGTCTCAGATATTGACTGCAGGTTATTGGAGGGAGAACACAATATTGAATTCCTTTTACAACAAAATAAATTTATGGAGAAAATAGACGATCTGGAAATACAGCCAGGAGCAATATCTAAATCTGTGGAGTTCACAAACAAATGGTAGGCAAAAAATACGGAGAATTTTCTATCATCCTGGATACCAAAACTATTGAACTTGCCAGAAGCCCTGGAACAGAAAGAGCTCACAGATCTCTGGGCACAATACCTTCAAAAAAAAAAAAACTTGCACGTCCAAGGTCCATTGTAGCAAAATTCTTTTCTAGTCAAGACAAAGATCTTGTACTGAAAACTGCATGGTTCCTCTCACCACTGAAAATAGGAGACTCACCAATCAGATTTTGATAGACTATTCTTCTAATGTGGTCTCAAAAAAGGAAAGTTTCCCTATCCCTATTAAAATCTCAGAAAAAAGCTGACATCCAAACTCACTCGATCTTCCCAGCAAAATTAAGAGCCTTTCTACCTAAGGGAAAAAAATTCAAAACCTTGGAGGAAACTGTCACTTTTATGCAGGGAAAAGCTTGTTAAACTCAGTTGAAGAAATGGACACCAGCACAGCCTTAAAGAGACAAGCAACAAAACATGACTGGTCAACTAAAGTAAAAAGAAAGCTTAGAGACAAGTAAACTGTCTGTCTTTCTCTTTTAAAATCACTTTAAACTGTCTTGTTGTCTCTGGATGAAACACAGCCAAAGGTAATATTTATTTTCCTTTGAGTTAAATAAATGTATAATAACCAGCTTCTTGGATATATCATAATAAAATGTATAGGGGAAGCTATCTGTAATATAAATTCTAGTAGTACTTGCTGCTTATTGACTTAAAAATAGTAACATAATACAATTGTATTATTCACACAGTCATTCCTTAACCTCCACCCTTTTACTGCAATAGAATTATAAATTATGATAAAACAGAATGATACATGAATACACGGCTGTGTGTGCTTGTGAGCAGTAAAGTTATTTCATTAGTTACTATTCTCAATTACATCAATATCAAAATTTTATTATGGAAGATTATAATAGTTGATGGGAATGTAATGCTGATATATTTTTTAGAACGTTATAGCTTATGCTGTATGTGATATCAAACAATTTTAAAGGTTTTCATAACTTTGAAGGTGAAAAAGGGAAAAATGGCTTTTCAGTCAAATCATGGCTTGTAAAGTACATCGTTGAGCTATTTAAGTGAAAAGCTTTCATCACATAGGTTAGATTCCCACTGGCTTACTTTTTGTAGCTCTGATGAAGTTTTTGTAAGCAGCTTGAGCTTCTGAGTGGTTCTGTGACTTCAAATCTTCATGAGTAACCGTCTGTGACTGAAACAAGGAAGTGAAACATGATTTTTGAACTCTCTATACCAGGATATAAACAGGAGATCAAATTGGACCTTAAAACAGACTTTCTAATGACGTTAAAGAATATTAATCACTGTTTAATGAAAATAAAATTAAGTAAGCTATTGTTTACCAAGAAATCGTTATAGTTTTATATAAAATGCTTTGAGGTGCTTGTTAAAGTTGAACTTCATAAAGCAGCAGAGAGGGAAGGGTTTGAATGTTACACAAACACATTTTACAGCAATAAAGCAGCAAAGAGGGAAGGGTTTGAATGTTACACAAACACATTTTACAGTAGGACCAAAAACAGCTTGTCAGAAACTTAATGTAAGCGTGCAGCAATGGCACATTTATTTATACAGAAGTACAGTATTCTTCAGGTTAAAGAAAATAACTTAGTTACATACAGGTTATCATTTAGAAAATGATTTAAAACAGAAACAAAGGTGAACTTTTTATTAAGTTAAATAGTGAACCAGAGATCCTCAGATGTTATACTAAAAGCAGTAACAAGAATGCGGCCATCAGGTGTCATGAGCTGGTTAGTTAGAGGTTTGTATGGGCTGCCATTCAGACCTGGAAAATGTTTTCCATGCTGAAGGCTAAGAGCATGTTTGTTTTTATTGTTCCAGTATTAAGTTTTTTAATCTTGTCCATAACAAATACCATTATGATTTTCTTAGAGTCTGTCTCTATCTTAACAATATTCTAATGTGAATTCAAAACAAATTACACTGAATAATGCCAGTATACAAGTGTCTCTCATTAAATGTAAACTGGTTAAATAACCCTATAAAGAGAAGTAAGATCACTGAATACCTATCCTTACATAAAGCTGACATTATGTTTCTACAAGAAACGTATTGTCAGAAGACTTAAATAGAGTATTGTTAAAGGATTATTCAGTCCTGATTAGCTCACAGTTTAAACAAAGAAGAAGAGGTATCCTTATTGTATGAAAACAATAGGGTTACCAAAGACTGTGAACTCATGCAGAGACAAAATTGGTATGCTGAGGTTAGCAGTAGTAAAAATGGGGAAAAGGTTTTATACCCATAAATACATACTGGATATCTAGCATTGGTACAAACACAGTAAATAGTTACTTAAATATAACATTGCACTTTAGAGGGGAAATATTATTAGCAGGTGATTTTAATTGCATATTATCCAACAAAGACACCAAGAACACTAAAACAAATTTTATTCAACAGAACAACACTTAAACTACAGAAATATAATGAATTTAAAAGATGTATCTGAACTAAAATTATCATCTTCCCTAAAATTCATTGACTACTCTTGTAGATTTTTAACTCCGGCAAATATTTTGGTAGCTAGCTCGTTATACTGAAAAATAGATGATGTATTGATTGTTTCATGTCCCTTATCAGATCACAATGCCATCACATTTAACTTGCAGCCCTAACTCCCTAAACTTCTGTCAAAGAATCCTGGCGTACATAAGTAAAACAAAAGGCTTTCAATAATGGCTTTTTATGGAAATTAACCCAATTCATAGAATGTAATAATAATGTTGAGGTATCAGATACAATACTTTGGGATACATTTAAGGTTGTTATATATGGCAAAATAAAAATTGGTACATATCTAAAAGAAAAGAATAGGACAAGAAGCTAACAGATAATCATCCAGAAATTGATGCATTAAAACAAAATCTCCCACCTAATTATACAACAGCAAGCATTAAGATAAAAAATTAAAAAAAATCAAGATGTCATTAAACATAAAATATCTATTAATTTAGAAAAAAAAAATCAAACTACAATCATATTCAATAAACCCTAAACATTTACATAAACTAGCAATCAGATCAAAGAAAATGAATAAAATAAATCGCATAAAAAAAATCTAAAAACTAACAAAGCACCAGGTGACAAAATTCCAAAAATCTTACTAAACATGTTCAAAGAAGTTAAAAGCACCTCTGATAAACCTGGCAATGATTCAACTTCATGCTAATCTTCTAGACCAGTATCTCACTTAAACATAGATTATAAGATTTTTATGTCCATTCTGGCAAAAAAAGACTAAATGCCATACTCACTGACCTCATAAATGTCGACCAAATAGGATTCATAATCAATAAGAATGTGCAGGACAACATAATAAGGCTTTTTTTTCCTAATAGAGATAGCAAATAAAAAGAATAATGAATTAACAATAATTAGTATAAACAAAGCTTTTGATTCCTTAAACTGGTCATTTTTATTTAGAGCTCTGCGTGAATGCAGTTTTTCCACTGATTTTACAGAATTAATCAGAAAAACTCTTTGAAAATTCTATTTCTTTTGTAAGGATAGGTTCTTTCATCTCTAGCCCTTTTAATGTTTTAAAAGGCACTAAACAAGAATGCCCCTTGTCCTCCTCATTATTTGCACTTGCCATAGAACCATTTGCTAACCTAACAAGAAATAATGTAAACATAAAAGGATACAACTTAAATGATAATCTTTCACCCAAAATCCAACTCTTTGCAAACCATATATTAATAACAAGTGGTGATACTGAAACATCGATAGAGTATTTAGTTAACCCCATAGATATATTTGAGAAAGTATCAGGACTAAAATTCAACCACAACAAAACTAAAATGCAACTGATAAACAAACAACCTTATACTCTTATAAAAACTTTAATGGGCAAAACTCGCAGCTAAAATATTTAGGGGTTATACTTCAATCTAATTATACAAAAAATAGTCAATTATCAGAACTTAATAGATATAACAACACTAACAGAAAACTGGAATAAACTATTTTTTTTACTTTTGAAGACAGATTATTACTAATTAAAATGAGCATGCTTACAAAAATATATTCATCAATCAGTCAATAATTCTTCCTCCACTTAAAGGAATCATAAAACAAATACCATCTTATTAAAATGCTTATGGTATCCTAAAGAAAAAAAAAGAATTTTCCTACACTGGCATTCAAACAACTGGTAGGAAGGTGGCATAGGCTTTCCCAATATAGACCTTTACATAAATCAGCTATTATTAATGTAATTCTTATGTGGCTTAATCCATCTTACTCTTCCTGCTGGAAATCTATCCATGAGAATCCCATAAAAGATTACAACAAAGCTCTGATTGAACCCCTCATAAATATAGAAAGAAACATCTTCATTTGGACCTTAAAAATACACTTTAAATGATAAGCAGAAGTTTGCCTTCTTTACACTTCTCAAAATCAAATATTATTAATTTTGAAAAGATTTATGCAGTTGAATCATTTAACTAACAACTTATTAATAATTTCCCCAATAGCTTTCACTAGTGAATGTCTAATTTAATTTAACTTAAGTAAAATGTTAGACCTAAAGAACAGCAATCTAATATATTGAAATAAATTTATGTCTGGAAATAAAATACATTCAATAGATTATTTGATAGCTTGATATAGTTTACAGAATAGCAATTGGCTTGACATATAAAACTGTAAAGAATTAATTCAAAATAAAATTATGTTAACATTATACATACACAATAAAACCCTACCAAAAATCTTGGATATCCTTACCAATATTAGTAATGGTTCATATTTGAGAACTTCACTCATATCAATCATATAGAAAGTGAAGTGAATTTGTCTCACCAGACTTATCCTTTTGGAACTATTCAACACATATAAACAAAGAGGAGTTTACAGCAATTAACAAAAAAAAAAACTTTCTTTGAAATCAGTAGGAAATTCAACATCTTCCCCATATTGTTGAATATTTACATGGAAATTCCTACATAGGAGTTTTTTAACACCACATAAAGCTGTAGTAATTTATAAAATAGAATGCTGATTGGCTCCAGATGATTATGTAATGCAACATAGTAAGTAACATAATTTTGGACAGACTTTAGATAATTTTTAAAGCGTTATGGTCAGATAACTGCACTATTATAGATGTTCTTATATTATTCATTGCAGCAATCCCAGAAGTCATACCAAAATATCAAATACCTCTTCTTTGGTCAATCTTATTTGTAGCAAGGAAAATCATAATGAAAAATTGGAAAAGAAAGCCTACTATATTATTTAACAGTGAATTAATTCATTTAACTAGATCAGTTTGTAATAATGAACTTTCTACCATAAGAATGAGAACAAGAAATACAACACACTAATTAATTGCCTGGCAGAAACTGTATAAATTACTAGAAAAATATTAATAGTTTGTATATGTATACTTTATTAACATTGTATATAGTTCATTTTAGTTGTATTTGTAAATAGTTTGAATGGTTATTGAATTGTAAAATCAAATAAAAAATTTTGAAAAAAAAAAGAAATGAGCTCAATTATTTGAAAAGGGGCTCACTTATGTACTTTCGAGAAGAGCCGAGCTGATGATACATTGATTAACTTAAAATTATTTACACAAAAACATACTTTTAGTTTACATTTTTCACAACAGGGCCACGGATGTCTAAATGCTTCTAAATTGTGTACTAGACCCAGTACTTTTAATCCCGCATTACAATCTATATTTGCACTATTTGAGAAGATATGTGCAGTTGATATTATGGAGCCATTAAAGAACAAAAAATAATGTGTTACTACAGCCTTACAAAAGATAAAGAAAGTTTAACACATTACTTGACAACAGCCACATTCAGTAAACCAGACAAAGGAGGCGGCATAGTCATCATGAATACTAATGACTATGTCAACAAAATGTTTGATTTATTATATGCAGATACTTACAATGAAGTATCTGTTAGTCAAAGGAATGTGGCATATTGTAAGATGGATGTTTTTTTTAAATGATTGCTTAACACAAGGGCTTATGACATTGAAACAATATGATTTTTTTAAAAAGTAACAGATCCAAAAATACCCAAACCATTTTTAGAATCCCAGAAGTCCTCAAAATTTGATAGACCCACCTTTCTGACTGATAGTTGATGCAGAATATTCAAAAACATTTACTATACATGTTAAAACAATTTTCAGCTTAAAGAGGTGGACGCAGCTATAGCACACTTGTATAAAGATTCACCGGATTTCTGTAAAATAGTGGAAAAGGGCTTGTATGATGATGAGTTAATATTTGTTACTATTGATGTCATTGATTTTTTTTTCTGTCATCCCACGTAACCCAGGATTAGGATGGTTTTGTGATTACCTATATAGGGAAAGTAGTATCAATCACACTAAGATTAAGTTTCTTACTGAGCTGATGGAAGTTGTGTTGGAAAACAATTTTATTTATTTTTTTGATGGACGTTTATGTAAGCAAAGCACTGGGTTGCTCTGGGGGCTTCTTGTGCCCCAGTATTTGCAGATTTGGTTATGGCTGAATGGGAACACGGTTATGTACTACATCCTTCTTATTGCAACACTTGGTCCATTTCTGTATGGTACTTGATGATGTCATAATCCTTTGGACTGGGAGTATAGGAGAGCTTAATGAGTTTTGCAAATATTTTAACAGTACAACCACATTTCTTACATTGACTATGAATTATGTTCATGATTACATCAATTTTTAGATGCTACTGTTACAAAAACAAGAGAAAAGTGATGTTTTGAGTTTTATATATTTTATATATATATATATATATATATATATATATATATATATATATATATATATATATATATAGGAAGCCATCCTACTCCAATACATTATTGGACTTCAGTAGTTGGCATCCAATTCATCAGGAAAAAAAGCATTGGTAAAAGGACAAATAGTTAGATTGGCTAGGATGGTCTCACCACATGAGACCTTCATATAAGTGACTGGCAAGTGTGAGACAATGTTAGAAAACCGGGGGTGCCCATCCAACTTTATTAGAGCAGTAGCCAATGAAGTTCTTAAAAAATGTAACCAATTATTATTTTATGAACCCATTTTAGGGAAGGGGTGTTTTAATTAATATTGAACTCATACAAACTGGGCCCGTTAGAAATTTCACTAGGGATATGGTGTTAACCTATACTTTAGATTTTAATGATATTAAATCTGTTTTTTTTTTAAATTGGAAAATATTAGAATTGGCAGGTGAACAGTTTGGCAGTTTAGGTCCATGCCTGTTGTTTGTCTATAGGAAAGACATTTCATTTAAATCTTTGAGTGCGACAGTGAATACCAGATGAGATGATAGTAAAATGAAAACAATGAGGGCCTTGTAACCCCTATAGTTATGTTATGGAAGGCCTTTTCTCTTATTGCTGGTTTTGGGGTGGTGGTTGTAACCCCTGCAGTTATGTTATGGAGGGCCTTTTCTCTTATTGCTGGTTTTGGGGAGGTGGTTGCAACCCTTGCAGTTATGTTATGGAGGGCCTTTTCTCTTATTGCTGGTTTTGGGGAGGTGGTTGTAACCAATGCAGTTATGTTATGGATGACCTTTTTTCTTATTGCTGGTTTTGGGGAGGTGGTTGTAACCCATGCAGTTATGTTATGGAGGGACTTTTCTCTTATTGCTGGTTTTGGGGAGGTGGTTGTAACCAATGCAGTTATGTTATGGAGGGCCTTTTTTCTTATTGCTGGTTTTGGGGAGGTGGTTGTAACCCATGCAGTTATGTTATGGAGGGCCTTTTCTCTTATTGCTGGTTTTGGGGAGGTGGTTGTAACCAATGCAGTTATGTTATGGAGGGCCTTTTTCCTTATTGCTGGTTTTGGGGAGGTGGTTGTAACCCATGCAGTTATGTTATGGAGGGCCTTTTCTCTTATTGTTGGTTTTGAGGAGGTGGTTGTAACCAATGCAGTTATGTTATGGAGGGCCTTTTTCCTTATTGCTGGTTTTGGGGAGGTGGTTGTAACCCCTGCAGTTTTGTTATGGAGGGCCTTTTCTCTTATTGCTGGTTTTTGGGGAGGACAATGCAGTTATGTTATGGAGGGCCTTTTTTCTTATTGCTGGTTTTGGGGAGGTGGTTGTAACCAATGCAGTTATGTTATGGAGGGCCTTTTTTCTTATTGCTGGTTTTAGGGAGGTGGTTGTAACCCATGCATTTATGTTATGGAGGGCCTTTTCTCTTATTGCTGGTTTTGGGGAGGTGGTTGTAACCCATGCAGTTATGTTAAGTAGGGCTTTTTTTCTTATTGCTGGTTTTGGGGAGGTGGTTGTAACCCATGCAGTTATGTTATGGAGGGCCTTTTTTCTTATTGCTGGTTTTGGGGAGGTGGTTGTAACCCATGCAGTTATGTTATGGAGGGCCTTTTCTCTTATTGCTGGTTTTGGGGAGGTGGTTGTAACCAATGCAGTTATGTTATGGAGGGCCTTTTCTCTTATTGCTGGTTTTGGGGAGGTGGTTGTAACCAATGCAGTTATGTTATGGAGGGCCTTTTTCCTTATTGCTGGTTTTGGGGAGGTGGTTGTAACCAATGCAGTTATGTTATGGAGGGCCTTTTCTCTTATTGCTGGTTTTGGGGAGGTGGTTGTAACCCATGCAGTTATGTTATGGAGGGACTTTTCTCATCGCTGGTTTTGGGGAGGTGGTTGTAACACATGCAGTTATGTTATGGAGGGCCTTTTCTCTTATCGCTGGTTTTGGGGAGGTGGTTGTAGCCCATGCAGTTATGTTATGGATGGCCTTTTCTCTTATCGCTGGTTTTAGGGAGGTGGTTGTAACCCATGCAGTTATGTTATGGAGGGCCTTTTTCCTTATTGCTGGTTTTGGGGAGGTGGTTGTAACCAATGCAGTTATGTTATGGAGGACCTTTTTTCTTATTGCTGGTTTTGGGGAGGTGGTTGTAGCCCATGCAGTTTTGTTATGGAGGGCCTTTTCTCTTATCGCTGGTTTTGGGGAGGTGGTTGTAACCAATGCAGTTATGTTATGGAGGGCCTTTTTCCTTATTGCTGGTTTTGGGGAGGTGGTTGTAACCCATGCAGTTATGTTATGGAGGGCCTTTTCTCTTATCGCTGGTTTTGGGGAGGTGGTTGTAACCCATGCAGTTATGTTACAGAGGGCCTTTTTCTTTATTGCTGGTTTTGGGGAGGTGGTTGTAACCAATACAGTTATGTTATGGAGGGCCTTTTTCCTTATTGCTGGTTTTGGGGAGGTGGTTTTAAAACAGAAATGATGTTGTTTTAGCTTGGGAGTTGTGTATGTGGCCCACTGTCAGACATGCCCTGTTTTTGTAAAGGAAAGACTGAGAAACAGCTAAGGACAAGAATTTAGCAATGTGTTTATGATGTTAGCAAGGAGCATGAATGCAGGGTTTCATATAAACATATTAAAATAAATAGCACTTATAATTTTATATATTAGATAATATCTAATACAGCTAGGGTAGGCCCATGGAAGGATGGAAAGAGTTAAGATGGCAGTTGAAATGTAACTCTACTAATGGTTATAGTCTGAATGATATGGTCTCTGTTTTAAGTGTATTACGTATGAAAGCCTACTTATACCTGTAAATAGATTTTATAAAACGTTTCTTTTCATCTCTTTCATATTTTACATTTAATAATGGTCTCATTATACGAGGCAATATAAAACCAAACTAGGAGGGAGGCTATGCCCCCCCAACTACATATACAAACTCCAGGATCGCCCTACAGTGGGAAAAAAGGCATATACCTTTTACTTACCTTACAGTACTGTATACACTGCCACTACTGCCAGGAGTGCACAAAACCTCTCCCATATTACTTTAGATACTTCCTTAAAAATGTAAAGCGACATACCCTTATTTAGAAACACTACAAAACTACCTTCAATGCTGTCGGTACTCTGACAGTCAGCACTTTACATTACAGTAATGTTTGTTTTTTATCACAAGCAAGTCACAGGAGAAGAGAAACAAACAGCATATCTATGGCTTAAAATTCAGTATTTTGAAATTCAGCATTGTAAGCTTTCAGTATAATGAGATTCAGTCAAATGAGTTTTTAGTATTTTGAAAATTAGGTACTGTGGTCTCAGTCAAATGAAATTCAGTATTTTCAGTTTTTAGTCATGTGAAGTAGATCTATCTATCTATCTATCTATATATATATATATATATATATATATATATATATATATATATATAAATAAAATAATTATTTAATTATTTATTTTATGGAGAAACCAAAAGTTTTTATATTAAAAGTGTGCTAAAGTCTCCGAGTATCTGTATGGACTGTATATATTTTGCTCCTGTTTTATTTACATTTTCATTTTTTTTATATAGTCATTTTTTTTATATTTATTATAGGTTCATAGGTTCATAGATTAGTACTAGGCTAACTGCCCTTGTGGGCCATTTTAAGCCTAGCTAATAACCCCACGGGAGAATCAAACCCTGAACTTTGTGTCTGTAAGGTAAATACCCTAACCATTATGCCAACCTCAGATGCTTCTTAATCATGTTGCTTTGCTGGAATTAAGTAATTACCTAGTAGAAAGTAGTTATCCAATAGAATCCTTTGGGGGATGTTTAGTCAACCTTTGTAAATTATTTCTGTTACATTGTTCTTTCTTCTGATGAAGTCCATATAGTGAACAGAAGTGCTTAATTGTCACTATTTATTTATTTTTATTTATTTTATTTTTATTTATTTTACATTTGTTGACTGGGATAGTCCGACTGGATGTATGTCCATTTTCAGTGGAGGCCCAGGGAGAAAAGCTCCACATTAAGACAATTTACAAGACAGAAATCTTGACCATATACAATACAGATAATGTCAGACAGGTAAAACATTTCAAATACAGGAACATTTATATAGTACTGTTACAGTAACATACCAACATACCAGAATAAATAAGTTAAAAATTTTGAGTAAAAGGATTAATAAAACATTTTTTTTTTTGAGGGTAGCATTGTTTATAAAGTTTACCAAACCTTAGGAGGTGAGCTACTACAGTAGGCATTCATAGAGCATATCAGAGCACCTGAAATAGCATGTTAAAGATAGATGGTAAAGAATGGTCCTGCTAGGGGAGAAAGTGTCAGTCAGAATTTGTGCATGGGCATAGCCATTGGGCTTTAAGGAAGATTCTTAATTGCTTCTTGAAAAGTGGGGTAGAAGAAAGGGCTGTTAGTTCAGTTGGAAGAGTGTTCCAAGAGTTACCAATAGAGTTTGAGAACAAGCTATCTCCAGATTCGTTGTTGGACTTTGGGGTATCTACTAGCACCTTATTGGCTGATTGAAGGGTTGTTAGATTTTTATATGGGCAGATAAGGGTAGAGGGTATGGGTGTATCTGTGGGATGGTGTAAGATCTTGTGTATAGTAGTAAGTTGCTGGAAAAGAATCTGGCTTTGCAGTTCCAGCCATCCTAGCAATTTAAGATTTTGGAAGTGGTGGGTTCGAAAAGGGGAACCAGTGGCAAATGTAGCTATGTTATTATAGGCTGTTTCCAACTTATGAAGATTATTTTTGGATAAGTTGGTATAGATTGGGGATGCATAGAGAAGGGTGGAGATTAAGTGAGTTCAGGCAATAGCAGTCCTAGCTAGAGGTGTGAGATAGGGTTTAAGTCTGTAGAGGAAACCAAGTTTTTTATTAACTGATTTAATGGTTAGGTTGATATGTGTGTCGAAGTTTAGATTATGATCAATTGTTACACCTAAAAGTTTGGTGGTTGGGTCGGGAGTTAATACAGTACCATTATTAGATGTAATTGTGAAGTTGATAGCAGGAGACTTCTAAGTGGGAAAGAATAGCATCAATTTATTTTTTTGGGGTTAAGGAGGAGACAGCGTTGATGGAACCAGTTTTCAACTAAGGTAAATACTGCTTGGGTACTCGAATGAAGTCCAGCAGGCTAGGAGGCTGAACATATTAATGTCGAGTTGTCGGCATATTGTATGCAGGTGGTTTGTGGAAGGGAGGTTTTCAGATCATTTATGGTTTATTTTTGTGGTTTTTCAGTAAAAGGGTAATAGGATGGTACTCCTGAGTTGACTATTCTGGTTGGAGCACTGGACATTTTGTTTTGTACTCCATTTTCTCCCTATTTACGTGATGAAAAACAATATGTCCTACATGGACTAACTCAAAGCTATGCCATTATATTATGTATCTTTCAGACTGTTAAGAGCTGACCCGTATCTGGCATACAAGGCATTCTCTGACCCAATACTGATGTATTTAGTGCACATCAGCAACTCAAATGGCATCAGGAGTACTTGGTCTAGAGATCTAAACCTCTTCTGCAGCATCAGCAGAAGAGTTTGAAGGGATAGGTATATCTCGCAGAGGACAACGCTGCTCTGGAACAGACTCCTCAGCCACACAAAACAAAGTTCATTCCTCTCCATATTCAAAGACAATTTGGATCTATGGATGGGAAACAGAATCTGTAGTCCAGGACTGCCCTGTGTACTACTAATGGACAGAGGCAGCTCCTGTAAGCTTTATCTCATGCTTGGTCCTCTCAAATTATCCGTGGTGCGATCCTAGTTATTTTCGCTGTGGGGTAATATATAATTATCGACCTTGGGATGGGTAACTCCAATCTGACATCAAATGGGATAGGTTAACTTAAGCACCAAAAGGGAAATTGTTTAGGGTTACAATGAACCACAAGGATAGCTAGCCTAGTACTTACCTATGGATGGGGTCAGCATTTTGATGTGCAGTCCCACATTTGTCAATCTGATGGCTACTGTGCTGCATTTCTTGTACCAGGCAAGGCACAATATGCATCTGTATTGTACTACACTGCACACATCTGCGTACATTCATGCAATCACAATAACCTGCCTTCATTTTGACATCCGTCATGGTAGTTGTGCACCATTCTATTATTGTGTTTGTCCAATTAATGCTGTACTTCTCTTTATTGTTTGGCCCTTTGGTTGTCTGCAGGTACCACTCCATGCCTAATACATTTGATTAGCTATAAAGATTGTTACACAATGATCTCTTTGAAAGCTGCAGTGCTTATCTATCTGTTCCAACCATTTTGTAACAATTATTAGTGTCTAGACATCCATAACTGATAGTTGACAAAAATGGAGATAGGAGAGCTCCAGGGGTGTGTCTGATGCAGCCATAGGACTTTGAAGAAAGCATAAACATTTTGGGAGAGGATTGCAGTGTAGCTCAGTAGGTTAGCAAAGCATATTTTTATGTTAAGTATTGCACAAATTATTGTGTCATTTGTTGAAGTACCTTAATAATAGTCATTGTGATGTACCACCGTATACAATTGACACCTAAACCTTTAAAGGGAAACAACATTCTTTGTTTATAATCATCATGTGTGTAAGAGATCATTCACTGTTTAATATCTGTTTAAGTCTGCAGGAACATGCATCGCTGTCAGAGTCCATGTCACATGACACTACAAAGGGAGCCTTTGAAGTCTGAACATGTACAGAGCCGCATCGATCAGATTTCGATTATACGATACGAGTCAAGTCAGGCTAGAAATGGACTTTTCAACTGTGTGTTGTGTAACAGGACTTTTAGCCAAGAGAATGAACTAAAAGTACATCTGCAAACTCATGAGGTGGATGAATTATGCAAATTCAATGACTATAAAAAGAGTTTAACACTTCCTGGTAAGGAGAGACATACAGAAAAGGACCATACCCACAACCTTGCAAAAAATCTCAGCACGTTTGAAGGAATTATTGAGGAACAGAAAAAGAAAGGTAGTCTGAAAATATGTGAAATAGTCTATTTAAAACTAAACCAGTACAAGTGTGCAACATGTGGCAAAATGTTTGGACTGAAGGCTGAGCCTGCTGTCCATGAGAAGATCCGAACTGGGAAGAAGTCACATATATGTGGAACATGTGTTAAGACTTTCAAATGGAAGAACTTATGTGCAATTCAAAAGAATTCTTTTGTTAAGGATAAACCTTCTAAACGTGCAACATGTAAGAGGGTTTTCAAAAAGAAGTCAAAAGTAGCATCCCATGTGCAAACCCATTCTCAAGAAAAGTCACATCAGTGTGAAAAATGTGGCAAGAGTTTTAAAAGGAAGAGTTCCTTAATGTACCATGCAAAACTGCATGCTGGGGAGAAGCCATACAAGTGTGCTATGTGTGCTAAGAGTTACGTACACAAGTGTTTTCTAGCATTGCATATGCAAACCCACACTGGTCATAGGCCATATAAATGTTCCACTTGTGGCAGGAATTTTATATGTAAGGGCCATCTGGCGTCCCATTTAAAAACCCACACTGCAGAGAGACCTCATAAATGTGTGACATGTAATGAGAGCTTTATATGGAAGTACCAGCTCTCGTATCATGAGCAAATCCACACCGGTGATAGGCCATTTAAATGTTCAACATGTGACAAGAGTTTTAGAACTAAGTGGTACCTCACATACCATGAGAAAACTCACAATGGTCAGGAGCCGCACAAGTGTTCAACATGTGGTAAGGGTTTTGTATGGAAAACTCAGCTTGCAGACCATGAGAAAATCCACAGCGGTGAAAGACCATATAAATGTTCAACGTGTAACAAGGATTTTAGGAAGAAGAGTAATCTCGTATATCATGAGAAATTACACACCGGTGACAAGCCATACAAATGTGCCACGTGTGGCAGGTGTTTCCTGTGGAACAGTCACCTGCGGCATCATGAGAAAATCCACTCTGATACACACAGAAGGAAAAGGAAGAGATCCAGCTTGGAGAAATAAAGATCCTCCGGAAACTAACAAAGATGCTGAATGGACAGAAGAAGTAAAGAAAGAATAAAAAGTTCGAATGTACAGGATATGAAACTGGATGAAACAGCAGCCAGAGAAACTGAAACAAGATTAAGAAAAGCTCCAAACTGGAAAACCCCCTGCCCAGATGCAGTCCTTAACTTCTGGGTAAGAGTATTAACATCTTTACATATTTAGCCCTGAGTAAGAACTGTTTATATGTGCACCCTGGACAGATGCAAGTCTGGTTAACTACAGGAAAAACTGTACTCTTCCTTAAACGTTAACCTGCTATATATCCTAAAAACTATAGACCAATAGTTTGCCTTCCAATGATGTATAAACTATGCACTGCAATTGATGCTGGTAGAGGTTATAGTCATTTAGAAGAAAACTCATTCACGACATTAGAACAACAGGGTAACAAAAGGAAGTCATATACAACAAAAGATCATTTGTTGCTAAATAAAGTCGTAATGCAGAACTGTAAAAAGGTGGAGAATCTATAAGTCTGATAAGGATAGACTACAAATAAACATTTGATAACATCCCATATTCATGGATGAAAGAGTGCTTACAAATGTATAAGATAACACCCTACATTGATCAGTTACATTTCAGTGAACATGAAACAGTAGCAAACCACTTTGCAGCTAAGCCATGATAAAGGACAAATTATTATCCTAGAGATAAAAATTGAAAGGGGGGATATTCCAGGGTGACTATTTGTCACCACGGCTCTTTTGCCTTGCCCTTAACCCATTAAGCTGACTACTTAACGGATTAGATCATAGCTACAGTTTGGCTCTCAGAAAATGACAACGTGTCAGGACGTCTCATTTATTTTTTGTGGACGACTTAAAACTGTTTTAGTTCATCAGATGAGGAACTGAAAGCACAATTGCAAGTGGTCAAAACTTTCTCAGATGATATAAGAATGTCATCTGGGCTTGATAAATTTACAAAAGCAACCTTTAAAGCAGGAAGGTTGCAGCACCAAGAAAATGTCAGTCTGAGACAGGAATGTGATATAAAAGAACTTGAACAAGAGGGAGTGTATAAGTATTTGGGAACTGATGAAGGATCAACAATAAAACATGAAAAAATGAGAATAAAACTGAGTAAGGAATATTTTAGAAGACTAAAATTAAAAGTGAAAACAACATTGACATCTAGGAACAAAATTCAAGCTATAAACCAGTTTTGTTCTTCCTGTTCTAACTTACAGTTTTGTGGTGATTGACTGACCCCAAAAGGTATTGGATCAGTTGGACAGGAAAACAAAAAAATGCTGCATGTAAAAATCCGTGCATACCAAGACTGTATAGACCCCGTTCTGGAGGAGGGATGGGTCGCCTTGAAACTGATTACATGTATAGATCTGCAATAGTGGGACTGCATACATATCTGCTGACCTCACAAGACGCAAACATAGTGAATGTTGAAACATGAAGAGAATAAGTCTAAGATGACTTCATTGCTGAGTTTAGCAGAAGCATATCAGTGTCACGCAGGAATGGAAATCAAACCAGAGGTCGATTAAAAATCAGGCAGCAAATGAATGTGCCAAAAAATAAAAGAAAGAATGTAAGTTGAAGGATCAGATAAACAAAGCAAGAAATGTAGAAAATGCATAAAGATAGCTGTAAGTACAGAAAGCTCCTGGAACAACCTCATGTAGATCAGGATCTAATGGGAGAATGGTTAAAGAGAGGTGAATTTAAAATTTAAAAGAAAAGATGAAAGGTTAATATTGGTAGCCCAGGTCAGGACAGTGTACTATGTACACGTTGGTTTACAAAGTCCATTGAACACATTTGAGACAAATGCAAGTTTTGTAAAACAGAACTGGAAACAGTCGCACATCTTGCTGCTGGGTGTGATACACTAACAGCAGAAGGACTGTATATTGAAAGGCATGATGATGTGGCAAGACTGTTGCACTGAGGATTGTGCCAACATTATGGTATTGAAGTGGCTGAAAAACACTGGAAACATGAGCCACAAAGCATCATAGAACATGATGAACTTTATACTACATGGGATCATCCATTACCAAGAGTTCAAAAGATAGATGCTGGAAAACCAGATATAATGGTCCAAGAAAAGAAGACAAAAGTAGCATTGATCATTGAAATTGCCACACCTAATGACTACAGTGTCTTGTGTACAGACATAAAGTCATAAAATACCAGGATTTGCAGGCAGAAGTGTGGGCAGTGTGGAAGAAGGATACCCAGACATTTCCAATAGTAGTAGGAGCAATGGGTCTTATAGGTTCATAGATGTTTGTGTGGAAGAAGGATACCCAGACATTTCCAATAGTAGTAGGAGCAACGGGTCTTATAGGTTCGTAGATGTTTACTAGGCTAACGAGCACAAGGGCCTTTTTAATTCCAGTCAAGCACCCCAAATCTCTGACAAGCTCTCATACCCTTGATAAGTGTAAGTAGGGGCCAATCATACTTAAATATGTTACCGCTACATGTAACTCCATATGAATTGTCGAAGGAGTCAGTACTGTGCACATTGCGGTTGCTGTAAACAGCACTTGTGATTAACATCAAAGATTGAAGCAAAACTAATTTCATGAACTTTAATCGTACTTTGACTTAGGAATGAGGTTTATTCCTGTCATGGTATTAGAATCCCAAAAGTCTTGGAGAAATTAAAAATCGGCATAAACAGCAGAAAGAGGCAGGCCTGGGTGCATAGCAAGTGCTGAGAACAGCACTCTTGGAAAACATCAAACACTGAGACTGGTGCTTAGGTTCATAGGTTGGTACTAGGCTATCGGCCCTAGGGCCTATACAAGACTAGCCATAATAATTCCCTGGCTATTTCTTCCAACACTATTTACTTCCCTGGACCCCTGTCTAGCAGGGTGACTGACGTGATCCCCGAGGTGAATTTCTTTTCTCCCATATCCCTTATCTAATAAAGTTTAATTATGTCCTGACTTAGGAATGGAATCCATTCCTGTCATGGTAGTGAAAACTCTAAACTTTTAGAGAAATTAAAAGAAAGTGAAAGGAGATATACAATATAACGGAGGATAACATAATGCATTATTGTGCAGCTAAACAAATAACAGAACAGACAAATAAACCTAAATAGAATGCCTCAATGAAAATGTCATTTAGAGGCAACAGCAAACCAGTTCAGAAAGAAGAATAGCTATTAGAGATACGCAGAAAAGTAAGCAAAAACGTTTAGTTGAGTGGACTAAAAGAAAAGAAAGATATAAACACTTAGAAGATGTGTATATATTCTTATAAAAACAAAGCAAAACATTTCTGCATAGGCTGAAAACGTAATGGATACAAGGAGATTAACACAAATGATACAAAACAAAAAATGTAAAGATGAACTGAAAAAAGCTGTGAAGAAGGGCAGTAATGAATGAAAAAAAGAAAATATTAAATTATTGGGAAATATTTTCAAAGGCTATGTTGATCACAAAAAGCAGGCTGGCTGAATAAAATATATAAAAGAAAAAATAATGTCTTCCAGTCTAGAGGACGTGAAGTGGAATGAAGTAACCAGCAGTGAGGCTGAGATAAGTTTAAGTAAGTCTTTCAGTTCACAGCTCCAGGTCCAGATGCTTTAGCCAATATCTGGCTAAAGGTATTAAAATCTTTGCTCCATGACTTAGTCTTAATTAAAAAAACAAATATCCATATGCACACCCTCAAAATGACACCACTCTGGCTAAAAGCTGTAAGCTGTACTCGGTACTTGTAGTTTAAAGTGAAGCTGCAAACACTGCTAAGAATTATCAACAAATAAGTTGTTTTACCACAACATATAATCCATGTACAGAAAATGATACAGGCAGTGTCGACAAACATTTAGATTAAGATTCAGATGCAGTGGTAGAGCTGAAAGGTGAAAGAAAAAAAAGAGAGAGAGAATCATATAGAAAGAAGGATTACCTTCTAATAAAGCTGTAATGGACACCTGTAAACCTCGGCATGGCAAGGTTAGACTGAAAAAATATCAACAGCATTCCATGCTCCTGGAATGTAAAATGCATACAAATGCATTCAATTTGCCACACATTATTAAAATATACTGCTGATATTATGAAAAAGTGATATACAACTCTACAACTGACCCATGAAAAAGGACAAATTACTATCCCAGGAGTAAGAACTGAATGAAGACCCTACAGAGAATTACAGAAGGAGGCATTCCTCTGTATGTTACCAATACTGAGTACACCAAACTTGGAAACTATCAGAGACAGACTCATTACTAATTTCCAAACTTTTAAATATGGTACTGACTTATGAGCATGGCTCATTTCTGCAAAAGCATTAACAGTTTTAAATATTTGGTGTAACTGGAACAAACTGTATAAAACTGCAACATGTGGCAAGATTTTTAAACAAAACATGGCTTGAAAAAAGTAAGAATGGTAATAAACCTTTAGTGAAACACGTGACATGAGTATCATTAGTGAAACACGTGACATGAGTATCATTAGTGAAACACATGACATGAGTATCATTAGTGAAACACATGACATTAGTATCATTAGTGAAACTCATGACATGAGTATCATTAGTGAAACACATGACATTAGTATCATTAGTGAAACACATGACATGAGTATCATTAGTGAAACACATGACATGAGTATCATTAGTGAAACACGTGACATGAGTATCTATTAGTGAAATACGTGATGGGTATCATTAGTGAAACGTGACATGAGTATCATTACTGAAACATGTGACATGAGTATCATTAGTGAAACATGTGAAATGAGTATCATTATTCAACCACGTGACATGAGTATCATTAGTGAAACATGTGACATGAGTAATATTAGTGAAACATGTGAAATGAGTATTATTACTGAACCACGTGACATGAGTATAATTAGTGAAACACGTGACATGAGTATCATTAGTGAAACACATGACATAAGTATCATTAGTGAAACATGGGAAATGAGTATCATTAGTGAATCACGTGACATGAGTATCATTAGTGAATTACGTGACATGAGTATCATTAGTGAAACACATGACATGAGTATCATTAGTGAAACATGGGAAATGAGTATCATTAGTGAATCACGTGACATGAGTATCATTAGTGAATTACGTGACATGAGTATCATTAGTGAAACACATGACATGAGTATCACTAGTGAAACACGTGACATGAGTATCATTAGTGAAACACCTGACATGAGTATCATTAGTGAAACATGTGAAATGAGTATCATTAGTGAAACACGTGACATGAGTATCATTAGTGAAATGTGACATGAGTATCATTAGTGAAACATGTGAAATGAGTATCATTAGTGAACCACGTGACATGAGTATCATTAGTGAAACACGTGACATCACAACTCTCAACTAAGCAGGAACAAATCTCAACAGAATCAGGGACAAATCCAGAAATAATCAGGGATGATCAGGGACACGTTTAAAATATTAGTAATATTAACCTAAAACATTGGCAGAATAATAGAATGTGAACAGATACACATTTTCTGAAGTAAAAGAAGTCTATAGATATAATTATTGTCATTTTTTTATTAAGTGTAACTTACCACATTTCTCCAAAAGTCATCAGTTTTAGGAGGGATTAAGAGAGACATAGCTAAAATCTGAGTCATAATCAGAGATGTCCCTGAAGATCAGGGACAGTTGAGAGGTATGCGTGACATGAGTACTATGTAGAAGGGCAGCTTTGCAATCCATGGAAAAACTCAAATGACAGTTGTAGTCTGAATGGATGAGATGGGAATAGTATGACATAAAAAAGGAGGTGCTACATTCATACTTGGGCATTAGGGTGGTAAATTTAAATGCTGAACACCATCTCTTTAAAACAAGGTAGTGATCGAATGTGTGTTTTTTTAACCTTTTTCTACCGTCTGCCTGCTTTCACCCTCCCAAGTGGTACACTGGTCCATTCATTCCTTGGATTCAGTGAGAGGTGTCCTCAAATATGCCAGTATGACAGGAAAGGAGGCTGTGCAGGGGGACTTCATCTGGGCAGGCCTTGAAAAAGATTGTTCTTGCTTGCATCTTTGCAATGAGAACAGTTTGTAGTTAAGGCCCTAACCTTTATCCTGGTGGTGACGTGTATACCTGCATCTCTGCAGGGACTCCTGATGCTGTCCCCATATTCATGCATGCATGCTTCTTCACGCGCAGGGCAGGAACTACAGTCACTGGCTTAGACAGCCACAGTATATGCCCCGTTCATTTGCCAGCTCCATCTTTCTATGCCCAGAGGCATCTTTCTATTGGTCCAGAGCAGCAGGCTTAACCAGCTGGGAGCCACCCTCCCGGATTGACACTGCTAATCATTCCTATCAGTACCTTCAGTCACCAGGCCTTTTAATCGAACCTGGGTTGTCTGAGCAGTAATGATGGCTTTAGCCCTTCATTCTGTGTTCTGGCTAAGTTTAAATTGAATTATAGTTTTATTGTATCATAAAAATGCAAATAAAAATCTGAACTTACTTTACACTTCTCATTATAAAAATGCTGTAGCCATGGCTTGGAAAAAAGGGTTGCAACCTTAACTTCAGAAAAAAGCCCCTGTTGTGTCAGTTCATTCCAAAAATGGTGCTATTAAAAAAATAATCTCCATGTGATATCTTCCTACAGTTCCAACTTGCTAACAGTAGAACCATTATTACTGTTAACAT
Organism: Protopterus annectens; assembly: GCF_019279795.1. NCBI lineage: Eukaryota > Metazoa > Chordata > Ceratodontiformes > Protopteridae > Protopterus > Protopterus annectens. Next base: position 6,794,427 of record NC_056745.1, on the reverse strand, counting down.
AGTCTAAAAACCGCATTAGAGTAGCAGAATAGCTTTATAGAAACCTCACTTATTTGTTGAAGGCATTCTACAGAAAATAGTAAAAAAAAAAAAATAGGCTTGTACTTTAAAGGGACAATCCCAGAGTCTAAAATTCTGACCTAAAGAAACTTTATCCTGATACCTCCCAGTTGTCACCACCCACTAACCACATCATCATCAACCCTACTCCTGGTTTAACTTTACTTTATGCAGCCCTGTCTTCATTCCCTCTGTTGAACAGAATTAACAATATTCAGTTCCTATCAAAGCTTTCAGTCCCTAATCACTGGGAAACAATTAGGTTATTACATTTTTATGCCCATTTTTGGTGGGGTTGGTTAGGCAAGACTCTCAGTGTTTACTTTTTAATGGTCTCTTTAAAAAGCTTATCTTAATTGTGCAGCTGTTTATTTTCTTTTATTTATTCTGCACAGCGTAACTGTGATCAGTTTAGTCAAAAGAATGCAGTTTAGCGAATTCATAATTACTTAGCAGTCTTTTGTCATATTCTCCTTACTGTGTAGTAAAGCAGTCTCAGAATTAGTATGGAAAAGTGTCACAGTTTGCTGTATTGTACAGCCCCCATTGTGACAGTAACTTTTGGACTTCACTGTTTAAAATGAATCCATTGCTTGCATCACATGTGTTTTTTTTTTTTTTTTTTAAGCAGGTCAGAAAACCATTACACTTGGCTAGTATTCAGAGATAAAAACAAACAAAAAAAAAATTATGTGAAGTTGTTCAATCTCGCAGTTCATTCATCACTGATGGGTTTGGAGCCGATCCTCAGCTCCGACACGGCCGACTAGCAAGCTCAAAGTTCTCCAGTAGTTCAAGACCCCACCCCTTATCCCATAATGCACTGCTGGAATTACCTCAGATCAAGTTTGCCACGGCACTGATCTCTTGGTTTCCAGCTTGGCTCGAGACGTTATTGCGAGTTTTTCAACTTTCAGCAAGTTCTAATTTTTCATTTGTTATCCTTGTTCTTTTCTTAATAGCAGATACTAGCTAGTAGATAGTAGTTTGTGTTCATACCCCTTCCCTCGGTATTATCCATCTTGCCTTCGGCCTTTTGGCCTTAGGATCCCTTCTTTAGTGAATAGCCAGTGTTCCCTTTTGGGACTATTGTTTTTGGATTTCTTATTAATGTTTATAATTATTTAGTTGTCAGTGCCCCTTTTGGACTGTGTGTGTGTTTGTGTGAGTTACTTAGTTAAAACAGCTGAGTTGTGTAATGTCTGAAAAAAAAGATAAACATCCAAAGTCTGGGTTTAAAAAATGCCCAGACTGCGGACAGAAAATGCCAGTCACAGATGCCCATGTGCAGTGTGTTTACTGCTTGGGTGATGTACATCTGCAAGAGTCTTGCAGTATATGTCACTCCTTTTCCACAAGAGTATTAGCAGAAAGGAAGAGGAAATTGATTGATAGGGGTATCATCAAATACCCCTTTTCTGAGGCATTGTCTGACCAGGATGGAGCCAGTAAATCATCTAAATCTTCTAAATCTTCCACTGGTTCTAGATCCAAAAAAGGAAAAAGGTCAGAGAGTGTGGTGACTTCGGCTCCACTGCCTTTGGAGCCAACAGTCTGCCTTTTTCAGAACTGGGACACTGCTTTGGAACCGGTTGCTGAAAAACCTCCATCCATATTGCTCCATTCGGCGCCATCTATCCACTCTTCCAGGTCCTCTGTCAGCCTGTGATCTGGATATGGACCGGCTGGGTCAGAAACTCTTAAAGGCACCAGGCCTAGTTAAATTGTTGTCGGCTCAGACACAACCGTTGGAGCCGAAGACCACTACATTTGAATTGTGTGCTCCTCCTCAGAGCCATATCAGACCTTCAGAGCTGGAGGAGGCTGACCTGATGATTGTGGATCCCTTGGAGCTGACACCTGCTCCAGTGTTGTCGGCTCCATCTGCTCAGATGTTCTCGGCACCGACCGGGGACTCTAGGAGCCGACACTCTCCGGTCGAGTCCGAGGAGGATAGTTGCACTGACTTGTCGGTGCCGACTCTTCCTCTCGGGGCCTCGGCTGAGCTTGGCTCCTACCTCGGGCTTGGAGCCCACGGCTTCGGTGCGGGAGGAGATCTCGGCTCCGTAGGAGACATCGACTCCTTCTCATCGGAGCTGAGGTGCATTCGATGCCATGAGGTGATTGCTGTCTCCCAAGACTTCCTCATCTCAAGGTCTGGCCTCTTCTTCCCCTAAAGTGCCTGTGTCAGTTTCTGTTTCCTCCGGTCATCCCAAGCGAAAAGACCCAGAGCCTCAGGTAGCCCCACCGGGCGATCCCTGCTCTTCTGAGAGCTGTCCAGAAGATCCCCCTGAAGAGGTTCTCAGGAACAGATTATGCAAGAGGAGGCATTTGGACTCCCCCCAGGAGTCTATCACATCGGACACCAACCTGGATGAATCAGAAGTGTCCCCCAGTTCCACCTCTGAGAACATCTCCTTTGCGGAGATTCTTGAAATTCTTAGGCAGAGGGGTGATTGGCAGTCCAAGAGCTCTGCTGAGGATGAGTCGGTTCTCCTGAAGGCATTCGGGTCTCTACCTTCCACCTCTTTGGTATCTCCGCCCTACAATGAGCTTATGAATCTGGTCTCTTGTAGGGCGTGAGAGTCTCCAGAATCTATGGAACCTGTTCCTAGGAGACCTAATAAGTTTATTTCAGCCCCTGTGGATAAGTCCTTTTTGACCAAGAGAGTCCCTGTTGATGCCATGGTGGTGGCGGCAGCCACCAAAAAGGAAATGTCTGAGACTTCCTCATCTATCCATCCTCCTAACAGAGAATCTAGGATCATGGATAGATATGGGAAATGCATGTTCAGTTCAGCGACTTTCTCACTCAGATCACTGAACTACTTGACACATTTTACCAGACTGTAGAGAGATTTCCTTAAGGAGTTGGGAGATACTCTTCAGGGTGCTGTAGCTTTGAGTGTATCCGATAAGATTGCCACTCAGCTCTCTACCCTCAATTCGATAGTCAACTCATCCATGCGTCTTGTATCATACGCAGCTGATGGTTCGAGTAGAGCCGCAGGTACAGGAATCTCTCTTCGTAGGCATGCCTGGATGTGAGTCTGTTCCTTCGTGGAACCCTTCAAGTCTTCTTTTACTAATACCCCATTTGACGGCTCATCATTGTTTGGGCCAAAGGTGAAGGAGACTTTGACCAGGTGTGAGCAAGGAAAGACTCTGTCTGCCGTCGGAGTCTGTTTTTCCACCCCCACTTGACCCTTTCCCCAAAGGTCAGAGGGGAGGAAAGATGTGGTTCCGGAAAGCCCAAGGAGCCTTTCAAGACACAAGTGGAGAGCCCCCCTCCAGTGGCAAAGGAGGCGGTTTCAATGGAAGACGCCGCCCTCATGGCAGAGGGGGTCCGCAACACCAGGGTGACAGAGATCACTTCTCTGGTCAATCCTCTCAGCGCTCCTGAAGGGAGGCCCGGCTGTCCTACTCTGGAGGCAGTCAGGGGTTGCTTATTATTGTACCCCAAAGCCTGGCTAAATATAACAAAGGGCAGTTGGGTACAAAGTATCACTTCCTCATACCGTTCTCCACCCATCCTCTTCCCATCAAAAAAATCTTGGACGTTCCACCCAGTCACATGGGGCAAGCAGCAATAGAGGTATGCCGATTGCTAGAAAAAAAGAGTCATTCAGCCAGTCCCAGCAGACCAGACAGGATTCAGAACTTACTCAAGGTTCTTTTTGGTTCCAAAGAAAACAGGGGACTGGAGACCCATTTTGGATCTCAGCAGACTCAACCAATTTGTGAAAAAAGAGAAGGTCCGAATGGTCACGCTGCTGTCCATACTCCCGTTCTTAGGGAAGGACAATTGGATGTGCTCGATCGAGCTCAAGGATGCATACTACCACATAAAGATGGTCAGACCATCCAGAGATCACCTGCGTTTCTGGCTGGGAGCCAAGCCAATCATTATCATTTCTGAGCTCTGCCCTTTGGTTTCACTACAGTCCCCAGAGTGTTCACCAAGTGCATGGCAGTAGTCACGGCTCACCTGAGGTGTCTAGGATTCCAGGTGTTTCCGTATCTAGATGATTGGCTCCTTACCTCCACCACCAGGCATCAACTTCTTCAAGCAAGAGAGGCTACTCTGACACTCTGCGATCAGCTAGGCATTACAGTCAACTTCGAAAAGTCTGCCTTGTCGCCATTGCAGCATACCGTTTTTATAGGGACAGAACTAGACACATCAACCACCACTCTCCTCCTTCCGCCAGAAAGAATTTCTATTCTTCGCCAACACATCATGGCTCTGATATCAAAGAACAGAGCACCAGCAGCAGAGGTATTAAAAGTTCTAGGATTGATGGCGGCAGCTATTTTAGCAATCCTGTTAGCAAGGATGCATATGGGAATCCTTCAATGGCTTCTATTCACACAGTGGTCTTACCAAGAACTTCCAATGAGCCACATGATCCTGATAACAAATTCCTGCAAGAAGGATCTTCAGTGGTGGTTGACATCTCTTCCTGTCACAATAGGACGTCCTTTCATGCTCCCCCCCCTCCAGTTGCCACTGTGACCACGGATGCTTCTCTGATAGGGTGGAGGGGGGCTTTTTCAGGGAAAGACTGCCCAAGGCACATGGACAGGTCAAGAATCACATTTGCATATCAATGTCCTGGAGATGAGAGCAGTACTTCTAGCATTGCAATACTTTCAGGACTCTCTTCCTCTAGGGCAATTGCAATACAGATGGACAACATGTCAGTGGTCTGGTATCTGAACAAACAAGGTGGGACCAGGTGTTATCCCCTTTGTCGAGAAGCCCTCAGAGTATGGCAGTGGGCACTGTCATCTCAGCGCTTTCTGTTGGCAATGCATATCCCGGGCAAATCCAACGTCATAGAGGACAGACTGAGCAGAGCAATCTTATTGCCCCACGGATGGTCCCTCAAACAAGAGATTGTGGACAGGATCTTCCGCAAATGGGGCCAGCCTTTCTGCGACCTGTTCGCCAGTCACATCAACAACAAATACCAAAGCTATTTTGCCCTGATTCCCACGCCAGGTCACTCCCTGAGGGATGCTCTTGTCCACAATTGGCCCCCGGGACTCCTCTACGCTTTTTCACCAATTCCGCTGATACCCAAATTCTTACAGAAAGCAAAGTCACTGGGATGGATGATCATCCTTATAGCCACTCATTGGCCTCAGCAGATTTGGTTCCCATTTCTTTACCATCATATTCTGGAAGATCCATGGATCCTGGACCCAATTCTGGACTTGTTGACACATCCATCAGGGGATCTTCACCCATCATTACAGACACTGAAACTAACCGCTTGGCTGCTCCAATTCCCCACATAGCCAGGCTCTATAATCTTTCCCATGACACCAGTCAGATTTTGTTGGCTTCCCATAAACCTTCCACCAGAAAATTGTATTGTAAGTGGAAGAGATTTTCCATTTGGGCTTCTTCCCACAACATTGACCCTTAACAAGTGCCATTGTCTTCTATCTTACAATTCTTGACAGAAATCTTCAACAAGGGAGCAGCGGTGGCTACAGTGCGAGTGCAATTAGCTGCTATATCTAATTTCCATTAAGGGATTGATGTTTTGAATATTATGGCTCACCAATTGTCTAAGGCTTTTCTAAAAGGTTCCTTTCACATGAGGCCTCCAGTGAAGACACCTTACTCCCCTGGAATTTGAATTTAATGTTATCTCATATCATTCTTCCCCCTTTTGAGCCTGCATCATCTTGTGAACTAAAATTTCGGTCGTGGAAAACTGTCTTCTTAATAGCCATCACTTCAGCCCGCAGAGTGTCAGAACTCCAAGCCTTATCCATCAAGCCCCCTTACATGGTCTTCCATACTGACAGAGTATCTCTCAGGACTAATCCATCTTTTCTGCCCAAAGTATGTTCTGAGGTTAACATTAATCAAGTCACTGAATTGCCTGTTTTCTCTGAGGTTAACATTAATCAAGTCATTGAATTACCTGTTTTCTCTGAGGTGAACATTAATCAAGTCATTGAGTTGCCCGTTTTCTCTGAGGTTAACATTAATCAAGTCATTGAGTTGCCCGTTTTCTCTGAGGTTAACATCAATCAAGTCTTTGAGTTGCCCGTTTTCTCTGAGGTTAACATCAATCAAGTCATTGAGTTGCCCGTTTTCTCTGAGGTTAACATTAATCAAGTCACTGAGTTGCCCATTTTCTCTGAGGTTAACATTAATCAAGTCATTGAGTTGCCCATTTTCTCTGAGGTTAACATTAATCAAGTCATTGAGTTGCCCGTTTTCTCTGAGGTTAACATTAATCAAGTCATTGAGTTGCCCCTTTTCTCTGAGGTTAACATTAATCAAGTCATTGAGTTGCCCGTTTTCTCTGAGGTTAACATTAATCAAGTCATTGAGTTGCCCCTTTTCTCTGAGGTTAACATTAATCAAGTCATTGAGTTGCCCGTATTCTCTGAGGTTAACATTAATCAAGTCATTGAGTTGCCCCTTTTCTCTGAGGTTAACTTTAATCAAGTCATTGAGTTGCCCATTTTCTCTGAGGTTAAAATTAATCAAGTCATTGAGTTGCCCGTTTTCTCTGAGGTTAACATTAATCAAGTCATTGAGTTGCCCGTTTTCTCTGAGGTTAACATTAATCAAGTCATTGAGTTGCCCGTTTTCTCTGAGGTTAACATTAATCAAGTCATTGAGTTGCCCGTTTTCTCTGAGGTTAACATTGATCAAGACATTGAGTTACCCGTTTTCTCTGAGGTTAAAATTAATCAAGTCATTGAGTTGTCTGTTTTCTCTGAGGTTAACATTGATCAAGACATTGAGTTACCCGTTTTCTCTGAGGTTAACATTAATCAAGTCATTGAGTTGCCCGTTTTCTCTGAGGTTAACATTAATCAAATCATTGAGTTGCCAGTTTTCTCTGAGGTTAACATTAATCAAGTCATTGAGTTGCCCCTTTTCTCTGAGGTTAACTTTAATCAAGTCATTGAGTTGCCCATTTTCTCTGAGGTTAAAATTAATCAAGTCATTGAGTTGCCCGTTTTCTCTGAGGTTAACATTAATCAAGTCATTGAGTTGCCCATTTTCTCTGAGGTTAACATTAATCAAGTCATTGAGTTGCCCGTTTTCTCTGAGGTTAACATTGATCAAGACATTGAGTTACCCGTTTTCTCTGAGGTTAAAATTAATCAAGTCATTGAGTTGCCCGTTTTCTCTGAGGTTAACATTGATCAAGACATTGAGTTACCCGTTTTCTCTGAGGTTAACATTAATCAAGTCATTGAGTTGCCCGTTTTCTCTGAGGTTAACATTAATCAAATCATTGAGTTGCCAGTTTTCTCTGAGGTTAACATTAATCAAGTCATTCAGTTGCCCGTTTTCTCTGAAGTTAACATTAATCAAGTCATTGAGTTGCCTGTTTTCTCTGAAGTTAACATTAATCAAGTCATTCAGTTGGCCGTTTTCTTCCCTAATCACACCAACAAATTGGAATATTATGTTGTACAAACTCGATCTTCATAGACAACTTAGATTTTATTTGAACATAACCAAAGACATTAGGAAATCATATCAGCTCTTTGTGTCTTTTTCTGAGGCCAGGAAAGGTAAACCAGTTGCTAAAACAACCCAGTTTAAGTGACTGTCGGATTGTATCACCTGTACATATGCTTGTCATAATATGCCCTTGTCTAGTAAGGTAAAGGCTCATTCAACCAGAGCAGTTTCTACCTCTTCAGCCTTTCAAGCCAAATTACCTTTGGATAACATCTGTGCAGCAACCACATGGTCTAAACCTCACACTTTTATAACTCATTACAAAGTGGATAAGGCCTCCAGGGACAGGGCTTTATTTGGTTCTGCGGTTCTGAAGAGTGCACTTCTGTGAGCCACCCAAGATCAGGGTGCTAGGGACATTACCCATCAGTGATGAATGAATGGCGATATTGAACAACTTCACATAAAGAAGTTATGTACTCACTATAACGTTCCATGTGAGTTGTTCCATCTTGCCTTCATTCTCACATTCCTTCCCCCTTCTGGCTGGTAGTTGACTTGGAGGCTGTCTATATCCAAGTTTTTCAATGTGTATTCATTCCTAGGCAGAATAATTATTGTACTACTATATGGTATGCAGCAAGCAAGATCTGAGGTAATTGCAGCAGTGCGTTATGGAATAAGGGGTGGGGACACAAGCTACTGGAGAACTTTGAGCTTGCTAGTCGGCCTGGCTCCGAACCCATCAGTGATGAATGAAGGCGAGATGGAACAACTCACATGGAACGTTATGGTGAGTACGTAACTTCTTTTTTCTACAACTGTTTGCAACTTGTATCATCTGATGCTTTCTGCAGAGTAAGTGGCAGTCGTGCATAACATCATAGCTCTTAGCTAGCATTCAGAAATCCACACAAAATAAAATGAACAGAAAACTCTGTTTTAACTAACGTTTTATCTTTGCATTGCTCATATGCTTTCCTGCAAGGTAGTAGCACGTGAAGTCATAAAATTCCTGAAAGACTACTTTTCTGTAGGGTTAACAAGCACAAGTGGAACTAATAAATGATTCAGTGAGACCTTTTGTGAGTACAACTGCAATTTGAGATGGAATTTGACTAAGACCATGAAACTTCCTGTAAGCACCCCTCCCCCAACCCTGCAGCCAAAGCTGGGACATGCTGAGAAAGTCAGGCTGAAAATGTAAACAAAGACCAGAATCAAAACAAAAATCTTTGGGACTATCCCTTTAAGACTATGAGGCTGATCAAATGACAGAGATCATCAATGCCTCGGGTAAATCCACTTGATATCCAGAAACCTTGTGTATCACAGAAAGTGAGTCGCAGGATGAACAAGTAAACTGCAGCTGAGGTGTGAGGAGATGGCTGTCCCCAGCATTAAGGTAGAGAACTGACTGACTTCCTTGTTATTTGTGAAAAATGAAAAATAAAAACACTTAAACATTACAATATTAAGCCACATAATAAACAGTTCAAAACCTCAGATTTTAATGCCTTTTCTATTAAGGTACTGAAGAAAGAAACTCAACCAGAGTTTGTCAGCAGAACAACTCAGGTTTAATTTATGATAAGCACTTTTGTCCACCAAATGGACTTTAACAGATCAATTATCAATTATGCACTGTATACAAAGAAAGTCATAAAAGCTTCCACTGACCCTTCCCATACAATAAAAATATCAACAACTTTCAAGTAACATTTGAGGAAGCACCATCATTCTGACTTGTAAACTGTTCCACTCTCCCACTTAATTAATGCCATATTAGCTAGGGTAGGGCCCAGAGCTGCTGCCATTAAAATTCCATGTTTCTGTTTGTAAATACTGCCATTAAATCCAAAAAGGCAAAAAGAGATAAAATGATTGCCGTTATTATATAGCAAGCCTTTAACTCCCAGAAAAAGGATTTTGAAGGTGCAGTGTGTTGCACATTAAACAAGGATGGACAATTAACGCAGAAAAGCTTGTAAAAATAATATATGCCTATCTGCACTATTTGCTGAGTTCAGGAGAAAACAATGCAGAGCTGTGGGTACACATGCATGTCTTTTAGAATAAAAAATATTAAGGGAGAGGGAAGGGATGCAAGAAGGTACACGGGAGCAAAAGAACAAATAGGACTTGGTACCATATGAATGTAAAACTGTGCTAACCATGGGAGCGAAAGAATAAATAGGACTTGGTACCATATGTACGTAAAACTGTGCTAACCACGGGAGCGAAAGAACTAATAGGACTTGGTACCAAATGTATGTAAAACTGTGCTAACTAATCTGCATTCAGGGTCTTCAAAGATATTTGAAGATTCATATATATCAAATATTCTGAATCATTAAAAATAGATAAGTAAAATACCATTGTTAGATTAGTAGAATTATTTTGAAAACGAACAACAGAGGTGATCTCTGCCTAACATACAAAGCTATGTCAAACCCAGAGCTGTTGGACATGCTCCACATAAAGAAATCCCAATCCCTCCGAGCTACACACTCTAGGGACCTAAACCTTGTCACCACAATAAACAGAACATGCTGGAGGGATATATTCCTGTCTCAGAGACTTCCCATACTCTGGAACAAACTACCTATCTATATCAAACAAAGCTCTTCATTAGCACTCTTCAAGAAAAATCTTGATGATTGGATGGGAGATATGAAATTCACCCTGGGGATCACTTCTGTGTCTCTGCTTGCCAGGGGCACAGGAAAAAAGTTTTCTTGGGTGGCAAAAGCCAGGGTACTGCTTGCTTAGGCTTATATAGGCCCTAGGGCCAATAGCCTAGCACCTACCTATGAACCTATGAACAAATAAGCCAACTAGATATGAGAAATACCACAACCATATAAATAGCAGCTGATAAAATGTAGTAAGGTCAACTGAATAGTTCTGCCATATGGAAAGGCAACTGAAGTAAAAGTCAAAGTCTATTTCAGAGATGTTAAAGTGGGACTTCACTGCTGAACAGTAAATGAACGTTAGAATGAGCAGTTAAGTGCCACCGGAAAAAAAACTCTGACATTGATATTAGATGGAACCAAGATTAATTGTCATGAAGCTGTTTCTGTACTATATCCCTTTACTAGCTGTTGTAGGAGGCAAGATATAAACAGTGTTGGATTAGAAGAAGGGAACCAAAGCATTATAAACTAAAAAAGTTAATTACAGTGTACTTTGACCTAAACTAAATTATATACACTGTGAGCGTCCAGAGGTTCTTTCACATACTGTCTGTTGCCAGGCAAAAGGCCTTGTCATGTGTCAGCTCTTAACTTACTTCCTGACACTTATCTCATGTATGTTGTATGCACAGCTCTTTCTTAGAAACAGTCCTTGGTATCAGCTGCCCTTAAATGCGTTCGGTTACCGATCAAGGATGTCTGATATTATCAATGTTAGTCTGTGTTCTAAATTGAAACATACAAAAGTACATGTAAAAGTCCTTTTAAAAGAGAAAGATGCACTGCATGTAATCATGTAAAATAATTTCATAATGTTTTATTCCGAGATTAACTGAATGAATGAGCTGGTCTGAAGAACCTTTTCAAGTCACTTCACAGGCCATGGGAAAATATAACACATATGACAAGAATATTAAATGTATTCAAACATTTTGGTACATTCTGGTTATATGTACATAATAAACAGTAGTCTTATCAGCTACCAGGAAAAGCTTAGTTTTTAATTATGCACTAAATAATTATTGTTGACAGTATGTCAGTAATTGTATGGCAAAGTGTTGTATGTAATGCTGAACTGTTAACTATTCTGTCGGTTGAATGGTACCTCTTCATCAATGTCTGACATCCCAAATGGGACATGAACAAATGTAAGATATAGTATCAAAAAGTAGCCCACACAAAAGGCACCTAAAAGAGTCATTTGAAGACTTTGATAAAGCCATATGAAGAGAGAAAGAAACGTTAATACAAAGAGAGGAGCAGACTTTGATAAATTAACATAAATTAACTGTCAACCTTTTAGAACAAGAAATCTGGATGAAGACAAAATAATGGGAGACAAAGGCCCCCAAAAAGGGATAGTTTTTAAATGTCATTTGTATAAATTTAGAAAGCTTCTATAATAACAGGATTTGTGTTGTTGTCTATTTTCTGAAGGATATGAAATCTGACACCCAAATGTAAATAATTTTTTAGTGACTTCAGTTCCTTTATGAGGAACAGACCAAAAATATAAGACAAAAATATGTATAGTTGAGAAGTAAGGAATAAAAAGAGAGGATTAGCACACCTCATCACGAAGGGCTTTTCATCCAGAAAAAAGGAGGTCATTGTCCCACTGTACTCATCCCTCATTAGACCCATTATAGAATATAATGCCCCATTTGGTATGTACCTCTCAAGACATCTGCAACAACTGGAAAGGCCTCAGAAATACCTCACTAAAAGAATCACAGGCCTAAAGCAGATGCCCTATGCTGACCGCCTTAAAAAACTCCAGCTATACTCTGTCGCATATCGTCTACTCAGAGGCGATCTCTGCTTAACATACAAGGCCATGTCAAACCCAGAGCTGTTGGACATGCTACACTTAAAGAAATCCCAATCCCTCAGAGCTACACGCTCCAGGGATCTAAACCTTGTCATCACAATAAACAAAACATGTTGGAGGGATAGGTTCCTGACCCAGAGACTCCCCAGATTCTGGAATAGATTGCCCATACATGTCAAGCAGAGTGCCTCTTTGGACCTCTTCAAGAGGAACCTTGACGATTGGATGGGAGAAAGGAAATTCACCCCAGGGATCACGTCAGTCGCCCTGCTAGACAGGGGTCCAGGAAAGTAAATAATGTGGGAAGAAATATTCAGGGAATTGTTATGGCTAGGCTTGTATAGGCCCTAGGGCTGATAGCCTAGTACTAACCTATGAACCTATGAATTCAACAGAAGAACAGAAGGAGAAGGAGGCCTGTGATTACGGCATATTCCAAAAAGAAATTAATTTGAAGGAATATTTGACAGACCGAGCAGAAATTTATAACTAGATCTATTAACATTCTTGATGGAAGAAGTCTGCAGAATGTATTTGGGATACACACTTTATGAGGGTTAGAAAAGCAGACAGATGCAATAAATGGATGCACTGAAAGAGTCAAAGGTATTGCAAGAGATCAGCAGTCATGAATGTGCCCATCTGTGCAATTACCGAGACGTGGTTTAAAGTGGCAGGGAGTTCCCTAGCAGTGCAAGGTTTCAATGCCTTTCACACTTTTACACCAGTAGTTGCACAGACAAGGGCTAAAGGTTATAGTGTCTCAATATACATCAGTAACAAGCATACTTCTGGGGTGGTCAGACAGAATGATGTGTTAGAGTTCCTCCACATGCAGATCACAATAGACAAAATCTGGACTTTGTGCTTACAATTGTGGACAAATGCTGTACCCCCATGTCTCATTCTCCCTGGTAGGGTCTGAACATAAAGCTGTCTCCTCTGAAATCAAAATCAACTCAGTAATCCCATTAAAATCAGTAAAAGTTAGGAACTATTCAGAGTCAAATTACCTTTTATTAAGTCATTGTTTGCCAAAATTAAATTCAGTGCCCTTCCAAACCAAAAACCACAGCAGCGTATGCTGAATTGCTGTCAGAATCTCTGTACAACCAGGTCAGTGGCTGCAGAGAGGCTGTCTACCTACGAGAAGTAAGCACAGGACTAGCTACAGAAAGTGCCCTGGTGGCATCCCAAATTAAACAAGATATACAACAGAAGGAAATAAAATGGTGGCAAAAATCAGGAAGCATATTTCCCATAAAGATAGACACACTCTCTTCTGAGTAAATAGGAAACTAAGAGGGCTAATTATGTCATGCAAAGCCAACTTTGAGGTTAAGGTAGCCTTCCAGGTGAAACATAACCATAAGACCTTTTACAACTGCATCAGAAGCCATGAGGGCAGCACGTAGCAATGTGCTGAACTGGTGGTTAATGGTGCCACATTCACCAAGCCTGATGATATAGCGAACATGTTAATAGTCAAATTCAGTTCCACCTTTACCTCCTTCTCACCTAAACCATCTCCTCATGTATACCTTCAAACATAACTCCTGCAACAGTAACTAGGGAGCATATACTGGCTGCACTCAGTAAAGCCAAAAACATGGCCTCAATGCACCCTGATAACATCGTAGGATGCCTCCTGAATAGTGTAAAATATAAGACCCCTGGAGTCATTATTTAACTAGTCTTAAAACAGGCTTTGTGTCATGTGAATGGAGGACTGCAACAGTCATCCCCCTTTATGAAGGAGGACCTAAAACAGACCCTGGAAACTACAGAACCATTAATCTGACTAGTCTTATTTGCAAAGCCATGGAAAGAATTATCTTGGAAATTATCAACAAGGACATAGAAAACCTCCAAACACTGCATCAGCCCCAGTTTGGCTTATCAAAGAAAGGTCATGCTGAATGAATCTGGTGGACTTTGCAAAGGTCACTAAGGCAATGGATGAGGGGAAAAGGGTGCAAACTGCCTACCTGGACCTGGCTAAAGCATTTGATACAATATCCCACTTGGGCATTGTCAACAAACTTACAGAAGTAGCTATAAACTTTATAACACACTTGATAGCTGGCTTGCTTACTGAGGAGGTTAGAATCAGTGAGTCTGCTTCCACAAAGAGACCAGTCACCATTGGAGTCCCCCAGGGCTTTCTGCTAGGCCCGCTTCTTTTTGACATCTACTTCTCAGATGTCAAAGCAAAGTCAAAGACCCTTGGGTAACCAAGTTGTTAGATGATTACAAACTCAGAACAGTCAGTGAATCCCCCAAGATGAGAAAACCCTTCAGGAAGGTGTAACACAGACAAACACTTGGTGCCAAAGTCATGGTTTAAAACTTAATACCAAGAAATGCAGTATAGTACTTTTTGGGAAGCCTACCACCCCAGTTAACTATATCATCAATAAAACACCCCTAAAGTTTGATTCACTAGTCAGGGATCTGGGGACTCATGCAGATAGTAACCTAGCTTCCGACCAACATGTAGCCACAGTAGTAAGAAAGTCCTTCTATGTTACTTAATTTGTAAGGAGGGGCACGGCATCTCTGTCCAGAGAGGTCATACCAGTGTACTTGGCCCTCATCTTCCTATCATACAGTATAATGCCCCCTTCTGTATGTCCAGAGAGGTCATACCAGTGTACTCGGCCCTCATCTTCCTATCATACAGTATAATGCCCCCTTCTGTATGTACCTGACCAGACACATGCAGCACCTGGAATGTCCACAAAGGTCCTTGCAAAAAAAGAATACAGGGAATTAACACAATGCCCTATGATAGTCACCTCAATGCTCTGTCTGTCTGCTCGGTATCGTACAGACTTCTGAGAGGTGACCTTTGCCTGGCATACAAAGCACCCCTGAACCCTGTTTTGATGAACCTTTTGTACATTCACAGAACAAACGGCATCAGAACTACTGGATTTAAAAACCTAAATTCTACTTGCAACATAAATAAGACATGTTGGAGAGATGGATATGTTGCTTACAGAATTCCCATTATCTGGAACAGGCTCCCAATCCATGGGAAGCGGAGTTCCTTCCCATCCCCATTTAAACACATTTTGGACCACTTGATGGGTAATGAAATACACCCCAGTGTGGCTGCTATGTCTCTGATGGACAGACACAGTCAGTAAATTACCACCTATATAAATTAAATTTGTGGGTCACATTTGGGTTACACGGCTAGGCTTATAAGGGCCCTAGTGGTCTTTAGTCTAGTCTACACCTATAAATACATCAAATGCAATAACTAGAAACACTGAAAGGGTCAAAGGTGTTGCAACAGATAGTGGAATACACTATTTTGCAGCAAGACCAATAAAAAGTAAAGTATTTTCTGACAAAAAAAGGAAAAGAAACACAAAGCGGCATGTAAAATATCCTAGGAACAACAAATAGAATCAATAAAAGAAATATGAAGTCTAAATAATGGAGGGATGTGGTAAAGAGAAGAGATCAGAAAAATGTATATATAAATAAAATAAAAACTCAAAGTGATAGAAGCAAAGGACAATAAAAGAAAATTATATGGTAGAAAGGATCAACTTCTAATGAACAAAGTATTGAAGGAAAGCTAAAACAAATGCCTGTAATGTTAGAATGTAAGACATTCCAGAAAATGATCCATGAAAAGAGGTAATGGCTTGTAAAATGTGCTGCGATAGTGACAGACCGCTGCATTGGGCATACAGATCCAGTAGATGACATTTCAGGCTGATTTTTTATCCCTTGTGTGTACTTTCTGGTTCGTCTGTTAAGTAGTTAATGTAACAGATTAGCTTATGAATACACTATCTGCCCAAGAACACAGAACTGGCACATGGCGTCTTAATTTACTGATGAGATAAAATTTTGTGGTTCTTCTGACAACAATTGAAAGTCCAATGCCAAATGCTTAGTAACTTTTCAGACAATGTATCATTTAACCATATTTTATGCAGGGAAATAAAATGCGTAGAAGGAAAATCAATGAATCAAAAAGCTTAGGCTGGGGAAAAATGTGGTTGTATAACTGTCACGAGGGAACATGTAAACATCCAGTAAGATAGAAGGTTTAGCAGTACAATGTGAACAAAGATTACTGATGAAAGAGTTAGAAGATAAAATAATTGATACTGTAAGCTGCTCTGTCATCTCACAAGAAATGTCAAGCCATAAAACTCAACATCCCATTTTAGATATCGTTGTTTGATCAACAGGCCACAAAACGTGTTGGATAATTTTTATAGAAAAACAAGAAAACTGCTTCATATTCTTGGTGTCATGCATAAACCAGTGTATAGCAAAAAATATCTACAAAAGTCTGAAAGCGGTGTGGGCTTCCTTAGAATTCTGTATTTATGAAGACTGACTTTGATAGGACTTTTACACACACGCGCACACACACACACACACACACACACACTAACATACTGTGATACACACACACACACACACACACACACACACACACACACACACACACACACACACACACAGACACACACACACACACACACACACACACACACACACACACACACACACACACACACACACACACACACACACACACACACTAACATACTCTGATACTCACACACATGCACACACACACACACACACACACACACACACACACACACACACACACACACACTAACATACTCTGATATGCGCACATGCACACGCACACACACACACACACACACACACACACACACACACACACACACACACACACACACACACACACACACACACACACACACACACACACACACACACACACACACACGTGCACATTTTGGAAATGAACGGATATGGAATTTAAGTCAACAAGAAACAAACAAGAGAGGACATTTAAAACAACAAAATAATAAGACCAGGGATAAGAAAAAAGGAAAGCTGGTAATTATTTCCACAACTACAGTGGCAAAGGCATGGAGTTACTGAAGCAACCACATGCTGCTCAAGGTCTGACACATGAATGTGTAAGAAAAGGCACTGTTAAACTAGACAGACTGATAACTGCAACCCACGACAGTTGGCTATGCACAAGATGATTTGCAAATTACATAGAAAAATGGAAGGTTCAGGATGCAGGGAAATGCATGCTTTATGATACAGTAGTGGGGCAGTTGTACTCCTTGTGGAATGGTATAAAATACTTAAGGCTTACAATAATGGGGCAAGACTGATATATTGAAAACTGTAGACAGTAGAATATGCAAGACATTGAGAAACATAAAACATAGCTTTGACATAATGGCATTAAAAGAAATTGTGATTGGAAGGGATGACCTTCTAAAGATTAAGAAAGAGAAGAACTAAGCCAGGTACTGCAACTGAACAAAAAAGTATAACGCTAGAAATGCTAATTTAAACAGACACCCAGGTACTGCAACTGAAGAGAGAAGTATAAAGCTAGAGATTGTAATTTAAACAGACATCTCAAATTACTGCAGAATGATCTTTAGTAGGAGTCATAAACTTATAAAGTGTTAGGACAGGCATGCAGAAACCACAGCAATGTGGACCAGGAGTACCTATAAACTTCCAGGACCAACTGGGACAAATTGGCCAATAAAAAAAAAAATTCTCAAAAATAGTTAACTGTTCCATCAGTACTGTTAATATGATATGAAATACACATGGAGGCAGTTCTGGGGACATTGCAGGTACAAAGGTACATCCCTGGCAAATGGTGTCGACTGAAGCAGTGAACTTATGTTTTGACTCTAGAAGGAAAGCCATTACAAATAAACACCCTCGTCATATGAAGCCATGCACCTGTAGAGTGTGTTAGACTTTTGTACACAAGGTTTAACTGAAGTACCGTGAGAATATTTAATGTATACCAAGTACTGCAGTTATGCAGGGAATATTCTGATGTGTTCTTTCAGTGTAACTTTTTTTTTTACCTCGTCTAATAGTATCATAACTAACTGTTCATGCCGTTAATACAGTTTGAACCTAAGGAGTCAAAGATGTTATGACAGCATACAGCCTTTTTGTGATGTAAAACTTTACACCTGTTGTAATAACTGAAATTTTATATTTATTACAAGATTTTTGAAATAATACAATAATGCTGTTTTGGCTTTAAAAAATGTGCAGCAATGTTTAAATCACACACAAAAATTAAAATAAAAAAATAAAAATACTGTATGAAGAAACTAGCAACTTTTTGGAAATGTGATGGAAAACAGACACCGTGCTTAAATGTCTGTGAATAGATAAAGGCACAGGCATGACGACAGGAGAACAGGGTTAATAAGGAACATTTCAGATGACTGAAGTTAGTAATGAAATATTGTTCAAGCTGTAAATTAATTTATTTCCCGTTAGCATCATGTAGCTGTGTTGTGATTACTGACCATGGAAAATGCTGTCTCTCTCTCTCTATATATATACATATATATATATATATATATACATATATATATATATATATATATATATATATATATATATATATATATATATACACACACACACACACACACACACATATGTGTATATAAAAACACAAAACTGCTTTATGAACACCTCCTGGCTTGCAAAAGCAGTGCCATGCAAGAATACATATGCCAAAGGCCAATGTGGAACACAGACCCTAGCAGTGAGTGACAGTCAAACAAAGGGTGATCACCTTATTTTTGAACTGTGTGAAAACTTACCATTTCTATGGGACCTAGCTGATGTGGGCTTTCTACAAAAATCATTATGTTGTAAGTTTGCATGAGCCAAGAGTGAATACTGTTCATTTCTAAAATTAAATGAAAACACGTGATTCAAATGGGAAACTTTTAGTTTATACTTTGCAAAAACACCATAACCACACAAACTAAAAATAGCACTATTTCTCTGCAGAATCAAACTAAAATCAACTATTTATTACTGCCAGTGCTTACGTTTACATGGCTCTAAAGTACAATTTACAATCACCACTACCCTGCTACAAATTTCGCAATCAAAATTATTCCACATTTGTTTGCACTAAGAGCATATCCAATATGTACCTGTCCTGCTTTAGATATACTCATATCATATGATACTCTGGCTTTATAACACTAAGGGCATGCCTGATATGTACACATAATACTTTAGATGCACTCTTATCGTATGATACTGTGGCTTTAATACACTAAGGGCATGCCCGATATGTACCCATCATACTTTAGATGCACTCTTATCGTATGATACTGTGGCTTTAATACACTAAGGGCATGCCCGATATGTACCCATCATACTTTAGATGCACTCTTATCGTATGATACTGTGGCTTTAATACACTAAGGGCATGCTTGATATGTACCCATCATACTTTAGATGCACTCTTATCGTATGATACTGTGGCTTTAATACACTAAGGGCATGCCCGATATGTACCCATCATACTTTAGATGCACTCTTATCGTATGATACTGTGACTTTATTACACTAAGGGCATGCCCGATATGTACCCATCATACTTTAGATGCACTCTTATCGTATGATACTGTGGCTTTAATACACTAAGGGCATGCCCGATATGTACCCATCATACTTTAGATGCACTCTTATCGTATGATACTGTGGCTTTATTACACTAAGGGCATGCCCGATATGTACCCATCATACTTTAGATGCACTCTAATCTTATGATAGTCTGGCTTTCTTAGCAGCATCTACAATGTGCTTTGGCTGCTTAACATCATAGCAGGTAAGTTCTTTGTTCATTTTAATTGCTAACAAAGACTTCAATGTTTTCTTATCTGAGTGGCTGATGCAATTCAGACTTCACTTTTGGTATTAAAAGATCTTTCAGCTTCTGCATTTGAATGTGGCAAGCAAAGTAAACTCAACATCAGCTGCTTGAAAAGTGTAGGTTTCCCATCACCAGAGGGTCCTTCAGACGCTGTGCCCTGTACTGGGATACACAGGAGTGTGCCCATCTACTGAACCAGTCAGGTTCCCCAAGTCCTCAATCTCTTACTGGGTAAGTTCAGCCTCAGCATCATTTCCACAGATACCCAGATGGAAATCAACATCCTGACTAGTTTGGAAGATCTGTCCAATTTTTTTTGGCAGGATTAATAAAAAAAAGCAGCATATTTCATTAAATGGTCTCAAATGGGAAACTTTTTAAGCATTTTTCTGCAGCACTACAGCATAAAAAGCTTGTAACTTTTATAACCAAGTTAATTTCTCTCACTGTCCCAGCAACATCCTCCCCATGGCTATTAATGTACTGCTTGACCTCGTAGCCAGTATACAGCTCATGGTTTGGAAGGATACAGCTGCTGCCAGTTAGTACGGAAACATCACTGTGTTTGATTAATCGGACAGCAGCTGCAGATCTCAGGAGTCTGCCAGCATACCGCTGCAGATGTTTGTAAACAGTGATATGCAGTGATAATAGCTGACTTTCTCAGCTCTGAAGTTGAATGACAAATAGGAATTTAGGGCTGTCCACATGTTCTGGGCTCTTCTAATGACCTTCCCAAGCCATCTAGTATGTGCCAGGCTAATAATCTCAAGCAGGTCAGTAACTGAACAAAGCAAATTCTTTAGTGTTTGTCAGATGTTCTTCGTGTTTCACTGTTGCAGTCATTACATTTGGGTAATCTGCTGACAGGTTGCCCTCAGTCAACCTGATTAACAAAGTCTTGGGTCCTGCGTCAGTTGCTGTCCCTTCTTCCATGACGTCAGGTCGTCAGGGGTATAAAACATGCAGCTGACACTGTTACATCGGTCTTTCTTGCTGCGTGGTGCCCGAAGCAGAAGCAGTTCACAAGTGCCGGTCGGCCGACTCCTGAAATTTTCGTTTTCGAGTTTCAGAACCAAAGTTTTCAACTAAAAGCTAAGTACCCCGTTGGGGAAACTTTTTCTTGCTCCTTACCAATGTCAGTAAAAGTTAATAATTGTATTACTTGTGGGAAGCAAATACCTCATAAGGATTTTCATTTGTACTGTATTCCTTGTCTAGGCCCTGACCACAACATGCCTTGCTGTCGGTTTTGGGCTAAATTTAATCAATGTACTATTAAACGTCTGTATATTTTTGCTTCTAAATGTTTTGGCTCAAGATTTAACTATCCAGAAATGTCGTCAGTTAGCAATCTGACTACTGGAATACCTAAAAATGCATAGAAAAAGACAAAGACAGACCGTCGAGGTCCAAAACCGATGATGAAGCTTCTCCTCAGCCAGTCTCCGGTTCATCGTACTCAGTGATGCGCTTTCGTAGCCCCTGATACCCTCTACGTTTGATTCGCAGGCCTCTACTGAGACCCATTTGGAGTCCAGTATGCCACGAGATACTTTAAGTATTGAACCCGCGGATGTCTCTACCTTAGATGGGTCCGAAGCCGCTGAGCAGGCACCAGCTTCTGAGGGTGTTTTCAGGCCTAAAGATTTGTATATTAAACCAACGCCATCTTCAAAACTAAGGCCAAAATCTACTTCTATGTCTAACAAAATGGCACTTGGGCCATGTGTACAGGCCCCAATGCCTAAAAAACAAATGATCAAAATGGCTGAGGATTTAATTAACTTGATCAGGGGTACCCATCCCTCTCCTGCTAAGAGGCCTAGGCAAGGCACTGACTATGGATCTTCAGATCAGGTTTCTATTTCTTCTGATTCCTCTTCTGATCAGGATTTATCTATTCCCACTTATGAGGACTCTGATGCAGAAGATTCCATCCTTTCTGCTTCTCCTCCTGAGGATTTTTCTTTTGGAGAAACTTTGCATGCCTTAAGGGAACACTTTCACTAGGAGAGTCAGGATTTCTCAGAATCTAAAAAGAGACTTGGGAATTTTCTTCTTCCTCAACATAGGCCTTTGGCTATACCTCCTGTTCTAGACATTGTTGATGATGTTTTTTTCAGAATCTAGTATGGCTCCTGATTCTCTGCCTCTGGCTCTTAGTAGGCCAGACAGATACTACAGGGTTCCTGACTCCCACAAATTCCTTTTCAAAAACCCTACTGCTGACCCTGAAACCATTTCTTGGGGTCCCAAGGGCATTAAGGCTTCTACTGCTAAAAATCCTGTCCCTTCTGATAGAGCTTCCAGGGCTGGATAGATGAGGTAAGAAGGTTTACACGTCTGCAACCTTGGCAATCAGGGCTTTAAACTGTCAATTTCATATGCTTAAATATCAACAGCATGTCATGGGCTTACTTAAACAGAAAATTATGTTGATTTCTGACTGTGGTAAATAAAGAGTTGCAGGATTTATTGCATTCAGCTGAACAACATACTTTGCAATGTGGTTTTGATTCCTTGGAGGCCTCTTGCAGGGCTGCTGTAACTGGATCTGTGATAAGAAGACATGCTTGGCTCAAGGAGCAAAATCTGCCTGACCATGTTAAAGCAAAATTGTTCAATGCTGCTTTACAACAGGACAGTCTATTTGGTAATAAGGCAGAAGAAGTTTTGAAAAAGATGGAAGATAAAGCTAAATCTATGCAAACTGTAAAAGATTTTCTACAAGTGCAGCCACCCAGGTTCAGTAAGCACTGGCCTACTAAGAACTGGTCCTTTCTAGTACCCACCAGAGCCGCTCAGGACAAACCCAGATAATCCAAAGGCTCCAGGTTTCAGTCACAAGGAACTTATAGAACAAAGCAATGGGGTTCCTCCACCTCCAAATCTGGAAGTAACAAGGCACCTTCCTACGATAAACAGTCTCAATGACTTTCCACTGCAATCACCAAGCACTTATCTTTTGGCCACCCCTTTGGGGGGAAAACTGGCACTTCATGCACGAAACTGGCAACTGATTACCCAGGACAAGTGGGTTTTAAATGTAGTATCCTAGGGATACAGATGTAATTTCCACATGTTGCCAATCCCAAACGGATGGCCAGATCTGCCTCCAAATCAGTAGGCAGCGGCCCAGAAATGAGTTATGTCCCTCATGAATATGGGGGCTATTCAACCAGTACCAGAAAAGGAAAAGGGACAAGGATTTTATTCAAGACTTTTCCTGGTACCCAGAAAAGACAAATCATGATGTCCAATTCTGGATTTATCCATTCTAAATACATTCCTGGACATTCCAAAATTCAAGATGCTGACTCTACAACAGTTACTACCTATGCTAGGCAATGATGCCTGGCTGGTAACTCTAGACTTAAAAGAGGCTTACCTGCATATCCCAATCAGGGAATCTTGCAGAAGATACCTCCGCGTCAAAGTAGGCTATTTGCATTACCAGTTCTCTGCTCTGCCCTTTGCTTATCTACTGTGCCCAGGGTCTTCACAAAGTGCCTGGCACCAGTAATTGCATTTTGCAGGCAAAGAGATATTCAAATTTATCCATACTTGGACGATTGCCTAATTCAGGCAGAAAACAAGGACACTCTTCTAAAATATCTGGCGTTTGTAAAAAGACTTCTAACTTGTCTAAGGTATACCATAAACGAAAAGAAATCACAACTGGTACCCTCTCAAATAATTACATTCCTGGGTGCAAGCTTGAATACAACTGCCCAGATGACTTACCTTATGCCAGAAAAACAAATTCAGTTAATGACTTACTTCAAACAGGTGGCCACAAAAAAACAGCTATCTGCAAGACAAATTCTGCAGGCCTTGGGGTTCATGGCCTCCTGCATTCTAATAATTCCATATGCAAGACTGCATATGAGGAAACTTCAATGGTACCTAAAAAGCTTATGGAGTCAACATTGTCACAGCCTGGAAACAATGATTCCTATCATTCCTTGCCTGCAGCTAGAGTTTCTATAGTGGGCAGAGTCCTGCCACGAAAACAAGGGACTGTCATTCATTCCACTCCCTGCCACCCAAACCCTGACTACAGATGCATCAGATTATGCTTGGGGGGGGGGGTGCATTTAGCAGGGAGGTGCATTCAGGGCTAATGGAGCCCAAATGAAATGCACCTACATATCAACCAGAAAGCAATGCTAGTTGTACAGAATGCTCTGACAGCCTTCAAGGACTATCTTCATCCAGGGCAACTACTGATAAAGACAGACAACACCACAGTCATGTGGTACATAAATAAGCAGGGGTGTACCCATTCCTGCCCCCTTTGCAGACTAGCCATGGCTTTGTGGAACACGGCCTTGACTTATCAAATACATCTACAAGCTCAGTTCCTGCCAGGAAAGCAAAATACTCTGGCAGACGAGCTTAGCAGAAATCATATGGACCCACACGAATGGAAACTGGATCTACAAATCTTCAGCATGTTGACACGCAAATGGGGGAGCCCAGATATAGATCTTTTTGCTTCACCCCAAAACTATCAGTTGGACAAATTCTGCACAAGAATTCATCACAAAAATGCTTGGAAAGTGGATGCTCTGTCCTTCAGCTGGAAAAAACCTATGCCTTTCCTCCTCTGCCTCTGCTCTCCAAGGTCTTACTAAAAGGCAGAAAGGAAAAACCAAAAATGATTCTGATTGCTCCAGACTGGCTTCGCTAACACTGGTACCTGCTCCTATGCAATATGTCGCACCTTCCTCCATGGTACCTGCCTCAGACACCTTACCTACTGTCTCAGCAGAACTATCAATTTCTGCACACTCAGCTCCAAACTCTGAATCTTGCAGCATGGCTAATCAATTAATTTCACCAGTTACATCTCTCAGCAAACCTGTGATGGATGTCATTTTGGAGGCTAGAAGGCCTAGTACTAGAAAATCTTATGCTGACAATTGGAAAAGATTCAGTGCCTGGAACCAATCACAAGGAATAAGCACAGCAATGCCCAGTATTCCTCAGATTCTACAATATTTAACTGAGATGCTTCACAAGGGCCTATGCCATTTCAGCTCATTACAACACAGAGCCTCCCTCTTTTCTCATCTTCTGCTAAAGCAGTACCTCAGAGGGGCCAAAAATGTAAGACCTCCCAGGAGAGCACCAACTCCTGCATTGGACCTCAGTTTTGTTTTGGAAAAACTCACTCTACCTCCTTTTGAGCCACCTGACACTGCAGACTTAAAATTTCTCTCCTGGAAAACAGCCTTCCTTTTTGCAGTCACTTCAGCTAGAAGGATTTCAGAATTACAGGCTCTTTTGGCAGTGGAGCCTTTCATTATTTTTCATCCGGACAGGGTGGCTCTCAGGACCAATCCATCTTTCATGCCTAAGATGGTATCCAGTGTGGCTCTTAATCAGACCATTCATCTGCCAACTTTCTTTCCCGATCCACAGAACAAGGGTGAGCGGATTCTGCATTCACTGGATGTACACAGAAAACTTAGATTCTACTTAAACAGGACAAAATCTCTAAGAAAATCTGAACAACTATTGGTGACATTTGCTACAGGGGCAGAGGGAAGGGCTATTTCAAAGCAGACTATTTCCAAATGGATAAGCCATTGTATTTGTTTCTGCTATGTGCACCATGGTAAACCTATCCCCAAGGGGATGAGATCTCATTCCACCAGGGCTGCATCTACTTCTGTAGCCTTTCTCAGAGGGGTTCCTCCCAGAGACATTCTAGAAGCTGCTACCTGGACCTCAGTTCATACGTTCACCAAACATTACCTTTTACCTCTCTTCTCTAAATCCAGAGCTGGCTTTGCCACTGCTATCCTGCAGGGCCTTATAGCTGCTCCTAATTCTGTATAGATCCATCCTCCCAACCATAGCTTTGGGAATCTACCCAAATGTAATGACTGCAACAGTGAAACACGAAGAACGTAGTACAGTTGTGTACACTTACCATAAATGTAGATGTTCGAGTGTATTCACTGTTGCAGTCCTGGTTACCCACCCTCCAGCCTCCTGTTTTTCTCTTACTATACCTCTACTTTCTTTTACTATGCTTAAAAGCCTTTTTGGTGTATTTGCTTTTGTTTGGAGGTATATTCTTTGTGTTCTAAATTATATACATATATTTTTTTTACTCCCCATTTGGGGGGCACCTGACATCTGGGGCAAGATAAACTGATGTAATGGTGTCAGCTGCATGTTTTATACCCCTGCCGACCTGACATCATGGAAGAAGGGACAGCAACCGACGCAGGACCCAAGATTTTGTTAATCAGGCCGACTGAGGGCAACCTGCCAGCAGATTACCCAAATGTAATGACTGCAACAGTGAATACACTAGAACATCTACATTTATGGTAAGTGTACACAACTGTACTTTCTTCAACTGGTGATTGTACTGCCCTACTACATAGATCTGAGTACCCATGTTAATAATGGTGGGCTTCATAACCTGTAAACTAGAGAGCACACAATTATGCTTTCCAATCACTGAGGCAGCATTGCCTGAAGAAAAGATCGCAGTGTTGAAAATTGGAAGGTCATATTTGTAAGAGTGGACATTAAAGCATCAAATAATGCTTGCCCAGTTCTGGTTTCTGGAGAAACTGAATTACATGTTTGCTTGCCTTTTCATCTAGGTAACCAACAAGGATCACCAAAAGTTTGTCATTGCCTATGTCTGTACTTTGGTCTATATCCACATGGAATGGCAGCAGCTTCATTCTCATAATGAAGTCCAAGAGAGTCCTTTGCAATGTAGGCTGCCTTTGCTGCTCCACATGCCATTTTCCTGACAACATCTTGATCTCCCCAAGTTTTGCACAAATGTAATCATGTTTTCTCTTGACGCAAATAAGTTGTTATTTAGCAAGGAGAGACACAAAACCAGCCTCGGCTTCAGTAACTGCTGCACTTGTTAAACTCTGAGGTCCAAATATGTTTGCTACTGTCATTCTGGCAGCACGTCTGCATTTCTTTCTGTGTTTTTCACTGTTGGCATGTCAGCCTCCATGATGAATGGTAAAATCTGTGCCACAGGTCTTGCAGAAAGCAGATTTCACTCCACAACTACTCACAAAAAGCCAGTCTAATACATTTGCCTAGCTTGGCTGAAAAGTCATTCTCTCCTACTCCTCTTTGGAATGTCATCTATATATCCACATCCCGCTCCTCCTCTTGACTCAGGCAGTCTATATCTAGCAAGTTTGTAAAACAAGGGTATGAGTGACCAAAGACAAAGAAATAACAGTAGAACTTTCTCCCCAAACCAGAAAAAAATGGCTGAATAGGTCCACAACAGACCCACATCATTGGAAATGTGCACCAACTCCTTCTGCTCATCTTTGCTTCTTTTGCTGACTACAAAGGCCTGCATGATCATATGATCAAACTGTGTCACTCCCTTGTCTCCATGACAACACTTGCAGTCCTCTGGTGCTCACTTGCCCCCCAACCAAGGATGCAGAAGGAAGAGTATGATTTGCATTGTACAGATGACATTTGCATGCCATTAATTTCATTTTATCATCCATATCCAAGATGCGCTAACCCAGCTTAACAAATGCACTTGTAGAAGAGTTCTGAAGACTGACGCATGAGATGTAGCTACAGGATATACTATGTACCTAAACAGCAGTAATGAATACATAAACTAGGGCATACACAATCACTTCAATACCACCTTTACTCCATTCCCCCATCACCAATTCAGATGCACTGTAGGCCTGCCCTACACAAATAATCATCTGTACCTGGCAAAGGGGCCACAGGTGATGGCTATTATATAAAATAAATATTTTTCCCCAGGTTTAAATGTATAAAACATTGCATGAAAAAGTAAAGGCTAAAAGTGGTACATGCAGAATCTAACGTACGAGGCAGTTAGGGGACAAACATGTCCAGCTCAGCAATATAATAATCCTTAAAATATGCAGTAGACAAAGTAAACATATTTGCTTAGCTAGCAGCAGGTGGCTGTGGGCTTCAAAGGTTAGTAACAGTTGCCATCCTGTGAGAAATGATAAGAAAGCGTAATAAGACCTTTGAGTTACTGAGTAATGACTAACTTATTTATAAGGAAATAATTGACATAAATGGGGACACAGTGGTCTGCGAGAAGGGAAACACAAGAGACTTAACTAGAAATATGTCTTATGTTTTACAAGCAAATAAAAACTGGTGAGAAAAATATCAGTTGCAGACACACTAAAAGTGTCAAGAAAAACTATATAAACCAAGAAATTTTTGAATTATTTTAGGACATTTTTCTTTAGTGTGAAGACATTAAAATGAAAAGCAAGAACTGACATCATCCATGTTATGCTGAATTGATGTAACCTTGAAAGCAGTGTTTGGTCAGCAATAACAAATGCAATTTAGTACAATTACAGTTGTAGAGTGTCTGTTGTTTGCTATTTAACAACAGGAATGGAGCTCACAGTTCAAAAGTCATGACTACTCATACACCATACAAGTTTTGTAGTATGCCAATATAAATATGATACAGTTTGCAGCACAGCATGAGAATACATTATTTTATAACAGCCACCTTTTTCTGTGAAGAATCTGGGTCAAGTCTAAGCTGTGGATGAAGGCTACAAAACATTCACCTTAACAGTGCCAAGAACAAGTCTTACCTCAATATGCATGTAGTGAACAAACATCTTGAAACTCCTGTCATATTACTGACTATAATCCTAACTCATTTACCAGTCTTTTCTCGAAAGAAAAATACACACATTAGGTTAACAATATACACAAAACCTACTGCAACATTGACTATGGGCCTCAGTAATTTTACAGAGAATTTCACATTCATTGACACACACACAAAAAATAATAACATAATGAATAAGTAAAAAAAATAATGTCTTGTCAGGTCCATCTTTGAAAATCATGTGGGTAACAGTAAAATAAGTCAAAAATCAGTGACCCTTCGTAGATTCAGCAAGTCACTTTAGTCATTGTTGTGAAACAGTAAACAAGTTTCAAGATCTTTAAGCAGAAACAAATTTTACAGTGGGCATACCATATACCACAAGGGACATTTGAGAATCACAATTAGGAAATCTGAAGATCCTACTTAAAATCCCAGTATCATACTGTAGGTGCAGCAGAAAGATCCCTGCAGTGATGATTGCAACAACAACCCGTATAAAGAAAGGATGCAAGTAAGTAGTATGACTGCAGTCATACGTTCACAAGCTCATAGGCGATTACTAGCGTAATGGCACAAGTGCCTTTACAAGCCTCAACAATAATATCCAGGATATGACAATATTGTTTCTTAATTCCCAGATATGGGATGATGGGGTAGTATCAGGGCAGTTGGTCTTTGGGTGTTGGAGGCCTAAGTCAGTTTACAAACTGCCTAATTCCATAACGGACAAAGACAGCACCCTGGGAGCAAACTCACAGTTCCCCATCCATTTACCCAAATTATTTTTGAACAAAGTGAGGGACAAGCTTTGTTTTATGAAGATGGGGAGTTTATTCCATGGACAAAATAGCCTTTGAGATTCAAATCTATCTCTCTAGCAAGCAAATTCTGTTCACAAGTTAGGTTCAGGTCCATGGAATGTGTAACCCTCATATAATACTTCTTGTGAATATAACATTTTCTTCAAGGCTGGATCAGGGAATGTCTTGTACTTCAGGCATAACTCCCCCTCTCAGTAAACAATATGAGACAGAATAAAGGGATAGGGCTTTTAGTTGGTCTGTATAATGCATGTGCCTTTGCTTTGTATTTTTTTAGTGAGAAACCTCTAGGGCCACTTCCATTGGTGTAAGTGCCTGGTTAGGTACATGCAGAAAGGAGCACTGTATTCTATTATGGGCCTGATGAGGTCCAAGTACAGTGGCATTATGACTTCCTTTGAACTTGTTGCCATGCTTTTACATATAAGTGGGATGCCCTTGGTCTCCCCGGGCCTCTACTGAAAATGGATATTACTCCAGCTAGACTAGCCCGGTCAACAAATGTAAAATAAAATAAAATAAAAAATAAAAAATAAGTGGAATTAATAAATAATTTTTATTGCAGACCACTGTGTCCCCATTTATGTCAATTATTTCCTTATAAATACGTTAGTCATTACTCAGTAACTCAAAGGTCTTATTACGCTTTCTTATCATTTCTCACAGGATGACAACTGTTACTAACCAATGCCAAAAAAAACTAAACTTCTCCTCTTCACCCCCACTACCCGGACCCCCCCCTTTAAACTTCACCATCTCTTCTAACAATGCCACTGTCATCTCACCTGACTCAACAACAAAACTTTTAGGAATTACCATAGACAATAATCTATCTTTCGATCAACATATTAACAATACCATCCTAGTCAACAGAAAATTAGGGTCTCTATATCGAATTAAGCCATTTCTCACCCCACCTGCTAGAACCAAGATTGCTCTCTCTCATCTCATATCCACTCTCCTATATGCTTCACCTATTTTTACCAACCCCAAAAAGGCCAACCTTAACAAACTGGAAACCTGCTATAACAACATTGCCGCAGCTACTGGTAACCCCTTCAGAACCCATCACTGTCTTAACCTGAAACAACTAGGTTGGCTTGAATTCCAAAACTATCTGGTAATCCCTCAACTTATTATTGCCCTTAAAATACTGTACCAACCAAACAACACCCCTATACTCGCTCAACTCTTAATCCCTTATAACAATCTTAACTCTCTTCGCTCATCTTGTAAACTCTTGGCCAGTTCAATAAAATCCAATAATACAGCCGGCGACTCTCTCTTCACTAACACTGTAGGTAGAAGATGGAATCTGTTACCTAGCAATTTAACTATGATCACATCACTGCCTCTTTTTAAACAAAATATCAAACTCTACTTCCAAAATCACTGGCTTTGTTCCTGTACTATACCTGACTACCTACTTGCCTTTACTCCTTTCTTCCCTTAACTCTACTTTCCTCCTACTTTTCTGCCTGCCTGCTCATATAATGTAAACTATGACACCACTTCTTGCTCTGTATGGTTGCTTCTATTATCTGCTCTGCCTTAGTTTTAACTCTTTCCACTTTGCTACCTTGTTCCTTTCTTTTCACTCCACTCTCTCCTTCTGTCGATGATCCTTAATCTTCTTTATTTCCTTTGTCCCTTTTACTCTAACCTGTTCTTAATTATTGCATATCTCTCGTTTATCCTCTTATCCTTGATTCACTTTCTTATAAAATCACTAGGTATATTTGTGTTCCTTTATTTTATTCTAAATTTTGTAATTTTTATGCTATTGTTTAACCATATTTTTTACATTTATGTTTTTTTTTACAAATTATGTTTTCAATATTTCTTTGTATGTATTTGTGTGGAGCTTTTCTCCCCGGGCCTCTACTGAAAATGGATATTACTCCAGCTAGACTAGCCCAGTCAACAAATGTAAAATAAAATAAAATAAAAAATAAAAAATAAGTGGAACATCAGAGAAGGATTTCCTCACTACCGTAGCTACCTAGTGGTCAAAGTTTAGGTTACTGTCTATCAGTGTTCCCTCACCACTGGGTCTACTTTCATGGGGCGTGCAATCAATATTATAATTTGCAGGGTATCTGACTTACCGAAGGGTATGTTTATGCATTTTTAGCATTTAGTTTCAGACCATGGTTTTGGCACCAATCGTTTGTAATTTTTAGACCTGTTTGTAGGATGTCAGCATCATCTGTGGATTCAATGATTGCTCCCAGCTTACAGTTGTCAGCGAACTTTAGAGGCTCCAAACCCTGGCCTTTACTTCAGGCAAGTCTGTGCCAAACAGGAGGGTTCCTAACACTGAACCCCGTGGGACACTGCTAGTAACATGTTTCTTATCGGAAGTGGATTCACCTATCCAGACAACATGTATCATGTCAGTGAGCCAGATGGCTATCCATCTAAGGATGTAGGGGTTTATGCCTAACTCAGTAAGTTTATCTATGATCCGCAAGTGGGGGTTGTGTCAAAAACTCTGGCCAGGTCTAGATAAGCAGTGTGTACAGTTTTACCCTCATCCATGGTGCTGGTAACTTTCTCAAAAAAGTCTACCAGATTAAGCAGGCAAGCCCTCCCCTTTGACAAAGACAAATTGGGTCTGGTCTAATGTTTGGACAGCTCCTTTTTTTCATTATTGATCAGGTCCATGACATTTCTCTCTGTGGCCTTACAGATAAGACTGCTCACGCTTATGGGTCTGTAGCTTTCTGAGTCAGTTGACTGGACACCCCTTTTGCATTGTGGGATGAATGTTGCAGTCCTGCATTCCTCTGGGTCAGAGTTGAAGTCACCCATAAGTATGGTGTTAGGCTGAATATTAAGAGATTCTATTAGGTTTAGGTAGAAGATGTGGTTTTCCATACTCATGTCAGGAGATCTACAGCTAGCAAGGATATGATAGGGGGTCACACCTATGGTTAGTTGGGCATGGAGCAGCTTGAACAAGTCATGTTGTTGGACCAGTCTAGCAGTGTACTTGTCCTTTATGAACACTGAGACACCTCCTCCCTTTGTTTTATCCTGAGCTAAGGGGAATTGAAATGTATGAAACACATTGTAGCCTTTGATAGCCATGGTGCTTACCATGATTGTGAACCATGTTTCCATGACTGCATATATGTCTGCATTCTCCAGGGAGAGGAGTGCTTCCAGGGTGTGCAACATTTTTATTTAAACTCCTAGTGTTGAGAAGCGGTACCTTTAGGGAGTCATGTGTGATTTTTGTTATATTGGATGGTTTAACAACTTGGCATGGCCTAAAAATGCCACTGTGGCGATAGACAAATGTTTTGCCATTATCCAGAAGCCAAAGAGTGACAAGTGCAAATCATCTCTGGCAAAGCACTGTGGTTTGTATCATGTCTCTCAAGGCTGACCGATATTGGATCGTATTGTTGTGACACCAGAAACTAAGCCAATTGTTGAAGTTGGTCATTTCTTGCTGGTACCATGGCATCATCACCGGTGAAGGTAGGATGCTACTCAAGGCTAGATTCATACCCTGCTGGGACCCATATTCAGAGATCTCCATGTCTCTCTTCATACAGTCCAGTGAGGTATGTAGTATGTCAATTATGCCTACATGGACTATGACAGTGTCATACTGGTACTGTGTCATCATCACCGGTGAAGTTAGGATGCTACTCATGGTTAGATTCATAACTCCCTGGGACACATATTCAGAAAGCTCCATGTCTTTCTTCATACAGTCCAGTGAGGTACGTCGTAGGTCGTTTATGCCCAAGTGGACTATGACAGTGTCATACTGGTATCTGTGGCTTAAAGACCTAAGTGCATGTGTGATCTGGTGGATCCTGGCTCCAGACAGATGGCTGACTGTGATCTTCTCCTTTTTTGCCTGGTAAGAGAGACATCAGTATGTCTCGTAATGGAATCTCTAATAATTAGAATGTTTGGCTGTATGTTGTGTTGCCTTATGGACTTGGAAGTGGGGTTACTATGATTTTCAGAGTTGTGTATTGTGAGGTGCTGTCTTTTTTGTGTGCGCACAGGGCCACTGAAAGATGCTTTTAGGAGGTCTTGGAGGTTTGAAGAGATTACAAATGAGTACCTCCATCTATGTGGTTCTATGTGTTTGTGCGTTAGTGTTGGTAGGGAGTGTTTTGGGAGTAAAGCTGACAACCGGGTTTGCATTATTTGTGTCTGTATATGAGAACTTTGCCACCAATTACATTGTGTATCTTCATCTTTCACACAATGTGTTTGTCTGTTCTAAAATGAAATGGTTGTCAGTGAACATGAGACAGTTACTGCACTGCCTTAGGATGCCCATATCCACCAGGCCAGAAACAGAGATGACAGGGAAGTGCCTGTCCACTACATCAGATCCTTAGTAGATGGGAGTTAGTAGGAGATAGTCACTTAGAGGTCTATGTGAGAGTGTTTAGTAGTTACTCTTAGATGACCTATGACCTGCGGTGGTGCTGCCCTCTGTGCAAACTGGCAGCTCTTTGAGCAGCTATGAACAGTGGGAGTCTATGGAGAGCATTTCCTAGAGAGAATTTTAAACTGAAGAAGTTTGCTGATATACATGGCACGGGGAAACATATTTGAGCTCAAGTGCAGTAACAAATGCTTTACAACAGAAGGCAGAACTCCTGCAGTATCAGAAATCCTTGGAAATGCATTCACAAACCCTGAGGAATCTTCCCAAATACATAAAAAGTGCGCAGATGAAGCAGAACTTCTACAAACACAGAAAAACTTTGCAAAATTTAGAAATATTCTGGCAAACTCAGAACAACTTTTGCAGTATCAGAGGAGGTTAAGAAATATCAGAATACTGTTAACACAACCAGAGGGCAGTACAGTAACAAACAGATGGTGTTTCTTTAAGAAGCGCAGGCTGAAAAAACATGATTAATTCAACAAAATCAGCACTGAACTGTTAAATAGCACTGAAATTGTCAGAACAAGTGCAAATATATATATATATATATATGAGTATACTTCACAAATGAAATTTCATTTGACTGAATTTCATTTGATCGAGATCAAAATAACTAATTTTCAAAATACTGAAAACTCACTTGACTAAAACTCATAATACTGAAACCTTACAGTGCTAAATTTCAAAATACTAACTTGTAAACCATAGACATGCACACTTACAACACCAAAGACTAGCTCTTTTCAGAACTTAAAAACTACTTACATACCCTCTTAACAGAAACCAGATGATATAAAAGCAAACTAGTTGGGGGGGATATGCCCCCTACAACCCCCAATGTGGGGGGCTATGAGGGGGCAATGCCCTCACACCCCCTAACTATATATATATATATATATATATATATATATATATATATATATATATATATATACACACACACACACACACACACACACACACACTAACTCCAGGCTTGCACTACAGTGGGGAAAAGGGCATACACCTTTTACTTACCTTACAGTACTCTACACATTGCCACTACTGCTGGGAATGCACAAAACATCTGCCATATTACTTGAGATACTTACCATAAAAAATGTAAACAAACATACCCACATTTAGAAACACTACAACACTACTTTCTGCTTACTATCCATATTCTGACAATCAGCACTATAAGTTACAGTAATTATTTTTATCACAAGCAAGTCACAGGAAAAGGGAAACCCACATCATGTCTATGACTTACAATTCAGTATAATGAGATTCAGTCAAATGAGTTTTCAGTCATATGATTAGAAGATCTTGTAGTCACAGGTGTCCAAGCCAGGCACAGGGAAGCTCTTAATAAGTAAGCACAGTCTCATGAAAATGTAAAGCTTTTATACCAGCAGAATGAAAGACTTTTACACAGTTAAGACCTCAGGCCAGTCATATAAACATACAATAAGCCTTCCTCCAGTAGTTCCAACTTAGATGGGTTGAATCACGCATCTGCTCCCACCAGAGTGCAGAATAAATCTTACTGTACTAGTAGTAGTGAATATAGTAACAAATATAAAATAACTGGAACTGGGATCTTTAGAAAAGGGTAGGAACAAATTATATAGGAAAAAATGAGAATTGTGGGAACAATACATACATACATACATACAAGGGATGAATGTGGTTTAAAAGAAGGCAGGATTTAAATGAGCTGTGTAATGTTTGAAAATGATTGGATAGATTATAAGTGATGTATAATGTTTGCAACTAAAATTGTCAATATGGTCTGTGATGTATAATGCTTGCAACTACGATTATGTCAGGATGGTTTGTTTTCATTTATATAAATGTATGATTGCCTGTGTCATAAGTGATAATTTAATAAAAATGTTTCTTTAAAAAACTCAATGTAAAATGAACTGGCTTTGAGCTGAAGTGCAGTAACAAACACTTTACAAAAGGCAGAACTCCTGCAGTTTCAGGAATCCTTGGAAATAAGTTCACAAAACCTGAGAAGTGTTAACAAATACAGAAAAAAAGTTGTAAATGAAGCAGAACTTCTACAAACACAGAAAAAAAAAACTTTGCAAAAATTAGAAATATTTTGGCAAACTCAGGACAACTTTTGCAGTATCAGAAAACATTAAGAAATATCAGAATGCTGTTAAAATGACCTGGAATGGTGACAAACAGACGGTGTTTCTTTAAGTAGTGCAGGCTAAAAAACAGTGATAAATTCAATAAAATCAATAATGCAGCACAAAACTGTTAAATTGCTCTGAGTTAGAATAAGCGCAAAAAAAATCTTATATTAGCTTTGTTGGTCCACAGATCGTTTTAGAAGCAATCCAAGGTCTTCTAATCACAGATATCCTAGACAGGCACAGGAAAGCTCACAGAATATGAACTTGTTTAGTTTCCTGTTTTGGAAAAATAAATGGAGCAAAATAATGTCATAATGTAATAAAATTAATAAAATGTTACAGAGCACATTTTTGCATATACCTACATTTTCCAGTCAGTAATCAACATACTTTAATCTACATTTTGAATTTCAGGGAAAACTTTTTACTCTAATCCATTTAAAACTTAAATGCAATACATTTTGTATCAGGTGACATTTTCTGAGCAATAATTAGCATGAACCCCTTCATGCCTTTGCCTACATTTTCAGGGCAACAAGTATTACATTTAAGAATGGTATTTAGTTAGAAGAACAAGTCATTTAGAAAGTGAATATAAAATTTTGTATCAACCTACTTGTTTTCCGCAATAATGTATGCAAGAGACCATAACTCATTCAATATATCAATTATTGAAAAAGTTTTGCATCTAAATGCATTTGCTAAACAATAATCACTGTGAGACATCACTGACTGCAGTGTAATTGCAGAATATATCTTACAGCAATCTAGGTTTTCTGGCCACTAGGAAACCTTAAAATAACATTTGTGACAAAACTAATTCATTTAAAACGTTACTAGAACAGGTCTGCTTTTTGCTATTTAACAGTTCTGTGCTGCATTTATTGATTTGGTTGAATTTATCACTGTTTTTCAGCCTGCACATGTTAAAGAAACAGCATCTGTTTGTTACTGCACCACTCTTAGGTTGTTTTAACAGTATTCTGATATTTCCTAACTTCCTCTGATACTGCAAAATCTGTTCTGAGTTTGCAAAAATATTTCTTAGTTTTGCAAAGCTTTTCTGTGTTTGTAAAAGCAATAATCAGAATACCCTTTTGTAAAAGCACTGCTTGTAATAACTGGACAGCTTTTACATAGACCCAGAAAGCATGAACCTTAACTCACTTCTCTGCAGTAAGTCATTTAAAACAACATAAAGATCCATGTTTGGTCCACTTCTGTTTCACATAATCATTAATATGTGCAAAGTAGTAGGCATTTAACTGCAACTTCTTAAACAGGAATGCTTATACTCAATAGAAATTACTCCAGTTGTTTAAGTTCAACCCCCCAAAAAAAAAAATCCAAAAACATGCTCTCTAGCACCAGCTCTTCTGAACCATCCACATCTTCTTCTTTACTAACTAAATCTGGAAATGTTCCCTTACAGACGTACAAACATTTCAGGCATGGGCATTAATGCCCTCCTTCTAGTCTGCCAGTATACCAAAACGGTCTATATTAGATCACCGAACGCTTAAAAAAGCGAACAGTGATTAATCAACCCTATGTAAGTGGGCATACAATTTCAAACTGTCAGAACAGCAATTTTTTTCCTAGGGAAAAAAATCGCTGTTCCAACAAAAAAAAAAAAAAAAAAAACATACTTTAAACATTACATTAAGTGGGGGGCTTCACCCCCCACACCCCCCGATGTGGGGTCTGTGTCCCCCCCACACCCCCCTACTTAAATATACTAACTCCAAGACTGCACTACAGTGCTGAAAACGGCAAAGTAACAAAGCGGCCAAGCAAATTCTTTCCCAGGGAAAGAATTCGCTTAAAAGCCGCTTCGATATTTTGCCATTTCAGGCTTTTGAGTTCGACCAAGATGCATTTGAAAGAATGCATCTTCGGTCTTCTAATAGGGAACCTACCAAAACAGTTAGCCCTATAATAAGTGCCCAGATTATTATTTTGTCTTGCCCTTAACCCATTAAGCTGTCTACTTAGCTTAGGTCATGACTGTAATTTATTTTATTTATTTATTTATTTATTTCCAGTTTGATTACCGGGGAAGTCCACTGGGCCAGAACGTACCCATTTTCAGTGGAGGCCCGGGGAGAAAAGCTCCAAAAGCAAAGCAAATACAATCTAAGTTACATAGTGTAAAAGATAGTAATAAAATATATACATTTGGAATAACATTACATTGAATACAGTTAGTAAAAAAGCAAATACACGCAGTATACTTCAAAAAACATCATTCAGGAAGGTAGATACAATAGATTTAGTAGTTTCCTTCAAGTAGCAGGTTTGACTGTATGAGAAGAAGGTTTAAGGTTACATGCTATGTACAATATTTACATATGAGGAGTAGAGAGAGAGAAAGTACATAAACTGAGAGTAGAATATAGTTTGATCAAGCAGTGATCGAGAGAGAAAAAAAGAAGAAAAGAAGATAGTATTAGGGTAGAGTAAAGAGAAAGGATGTAGAGGGTTCAAGGGGAATTTATTTAGATTTATGTAGGATGTAAGCAGGTGCACTTATGTTTAGAGGATAAGTAAGAGAAAAGTTGGATTTTGAAGGCTTCAGTGTTAGATGTTGTTCTAAGAGAAGAAGGGAGAGAGTTCCATTTCCTGCCAAGAGAGTAGGAGAGAAGGAGCTGGCCAGCAGGGCGATTGGGTTTGTGGATGGTGATTAAATTTTGGTGTTCAGATCTAAGAGATCTGTTTGGGGTGTATGGCGGAAGGATGTTTGCTAGGGCTGGGCATTTTTCAGGGTAGAATATTAATTTGTGAGCAGTGGTTAGTTGGAGGTAGTCTAGGTAGTTAGGGAGTTCTAGCCAGTTCAGAGTTTGTAGGGAAAGACAATGGTGAGAAGAGGTTTTAGATTTGGTAGCAAATTTAGAGATTTTATTATAGCAGATTTCGAGTTTAGTGGAGATGGAAGAAGACAGGTTAGTAAGGAGAGGGGCTCCATATAGTAGAGATGGTAGAAGATAGGTAATTGCTAAGGAATGCCTAGCGGAGTTGGAGAGAAAGCAGTTGTTCTTATAGAGCATACCTAGCTTTTGGTGGGTTTTCTTTATATTTTGTTGTATGTGGCTATCAAACTTGAGGTGCTCGTCTATAGTGATGCCAAGGAGTTTTGCAGATGGGACCACCTCTATGGTTGACTTTGTTTGGCTTATGATTTTGAATGCTGTTTTATCAAATGTGCAAGCCCTGGAGGGAGCGAAGAGAAGAATTTTGGATTTATTAGAGTTTAGAGAGAGATGATTTTGGTGCATCCAGTTCTCAGTAGTGGAAAAAGCTATTTGGGTTTTTGTCAGTAGTTCGGGAATGTTGGAGGCGGTGCAGACTAAGGTAGAATCATCAGCGTATTGGATGACTGTTGTGTCTGGGATGGCAGAGTGAAGGTTATTTATGAAGATGTTGAAAAGCATGGGTCCAAGGATGGACCCCTGGGGAACACCAGTGGGTGTAGGCAAGAAGGAGGAGGTAGAGTTGTTCCATTTGACAGCTTGGGATCTGTCTGATAAGTAGCTAGAGAACCAGGATAGAGTATCAGGGGAGAGATGAAGGTTTGATAGATGAAAGAGAAGGTGTTTGTGGGAGATGGTGTCGAAGGCTTTAGACAGATCTAGCAGTACAGTGGAAACTAGTAACCCAGAATCCCTGGCTTGGTTGACTGTTTCTAAGAAGGATAGTAAGGCAGTAATAGTGCTGTGTCCAGGGCGGAAACCATGTTGGGTGGGTGTTAGGAGGTGGTTATGGATTAAGAAAGGCATGAGTTGGTGGTGGACGCATTTCTGTAGGATTTTTGATAAAGGTGAGAGTAGGGCAATTGGGCGAAAGTTGGAGATATTTGTGTTTTTGCCTCCTTTATGAAGTGGGAGAATGTAGGCTGATCTCCAAAGCATAGGAACATATGACTCTTTTATAGATCTGTTAATTAAGATGCTGATAGGGAGAGCAATACCTTCGGCTGCACATTTAAGGAAAGAGGAGGGGATGTTATCAGGGGCATTAGTGCATGGCTTTAGTTTAGATAAGAGTCTTTTTATGAATATAGTTGAAACAGGTTTCAGCTGGAAACTGGGAGGACAGTTAGAGGGGTTGTTGGGAGTAGAGGAAAGAGAGTTGGATGTATTATTGTTGGGGAAGGATTTGGTAAGATTAGCTATAGATTCCGTAAAGAATTTGTTGAAGAGAGAGCTTAGATCTGAGTCAGTTTTACTTGGGTCTGGGCAAGGGTTATTTCTGGATCCTGGGTGGAGAAGGGAATTTACTGATTTCCAGAACTGTTTGGGATTCTTATTATGGTTGGACTGTAGTTTGTAGTAGTAGTTCTTTTTGTCCAGGGTGATTAGTTTTTTAGCTAGGTTGCGGAGTTGGGTGTATTGGAGCAGGGAAGAAGGGATTTTATTTTTCTGGTATAGCTTCCAAGATTTGTCCCTTTGATGCATGACTTGTTTTGTTTCTTTGGATAGCCAGGGGCAGAGTTAGCTTTGACTCGTTTGTTTCTTGGAGGAGCTAGGAGTTCAGAGTATTTAGGAAGATAGAGTTAAACTGTTCTACAGCTTTGTCTAGGGGAAGTGTATTTAGGGTCTGCCAGTTGGTATGTTTAAGAATGTTTGAGAAGATAGTTGGGTTGAAGTTGCTGAGATTACGAGTCTGGATGTAGTGGTGTAGATATTGGGTAGAGTTAGTGGAGCGGTGTATGAAAGTAGGGAGATGGTCACTGAAGGTATCAGGGATAGTGCCTGAAAGAGTTATTTTGTTTGGATGAGAGACTAGGATCCAGTCAATGGTAGACCCTGGGGGATTTGTTTTGTTAGGCCGGGTGGTTGAGTGCATTACTTGGGTGAAGTTAAAGAGGTTGATGAATTGGGAGGGGGAAGGAGAGTTGATTTTATTCCAATCAATGTTAACGTCACCTAGAATGTAGGTTTCAAATTTGATTTCAGTTGAGGCCCAGTAAAGAATATTTTCAAGGGTTGTTGTGTTGTCACCTGGGGATATATAAAGGGAGATAATGCAGATGTTCTTATGTTTATTTAGTCGAAGGAGACTGGCTGTAAGTTCAGCGTTTTTGAATTCAGGAGTTGGAATTTGTAGAGGGATCAGGGAGAGAAGGTTAGAGAAAATTATTGCAGAGCCTCCACCTTTTTTATTTGGTCGGTCAGTTCTGTGGATTTGGAAACCAGGAGGTAAGATTTCAGAGTCAGTGATGTGGGGTTTTAGCCAGGTTTCAGAAATGGCTAGGATGTCTGGTTGGTTGTGGCAAATCCAAGCATGAAGATGGTGAATTTTGTTATTTAGGCTCTAAGCATTGATAGAGAAGAGCTTAAGGGGGTTAGGAGAAGAAGTGGTAGAAGAATTGGGAGGGGGACTATGTTTTATTCCAGAGGGAGAAAAAGGGGTTGGGAAGAAGTTGTTAGTGGTGAGGCAGGGGCCAGGGTTCGGATGAATATCGCCACATAAGACAAGGTCATTATTGGTAGTAACTTTTTGTCTTTTGTGTTTTAGAAGTAGGAGGCTGTTATGGGGAGGGAGGATTTTCAGAGTGAGAGTTTTTGGTGTGGTGAGGCTTTTGGGATGGAAAAGGTACAGTGTTTTGGGATGAATAAGAGTGGAAGATATGTTGTTGTAGTGGGTAGATAGAGAAGGTTGTGAATGAGTACAAGGGTTGGTTTGTGTAGGAGGAGGGGAAAAGGGTATTTTGTGAGAGTAGGAAGTAGCAAAATATAGGGGGATGAGAAGTACAAGTAGTAATGATGGGACATAGATATTATGAAGGATTTTGGGAGGCATGTTTGGCAAGCAGAGGTGGAAGAGATTGATGTAGTGGAGTTGAGTAGGCAGCACAAACAAAAATAAAAGGATGGGGTCTTAGGAAGAGGATAGGGTTGAAAGTATTTGCAGGGGAGAGAGAGGGAACAATCTGTGATGAGAAGGGAAACTATAATGGAGAGGGAAGAGAAAGAGTGGGAGGGGTCAAGTAGAAGAACTATGATAGGTTAAGTGGTGGAGTGAGGTAAAGTGGGGGGGGGAGGAGTAAAAGTAGGAGGGGTAACAAGTGTAGGACTCTGATTGGTTAATTAGTATACATGGGAGGGGGATCGAGAGGTATAAAGGTAGAGGTGCTGGGGGTGGGTGGGATTTGGGGGTAGGGTAGGGGAGCGGAGTGAGCCTGCAGGGCGAACGGAGCGGGAAGAGCCAAAGGAAGGAGAAAAAAGAGAGAGGAAAAAAAACA
This sequence comes from Protopterus annectens, assembly GCF_019279795.1. Taxonomy (NCBI): domain Eukaryota; kingdom Metazoa; phylum Chordata; order Ceratodontiformes; family Protopteridae; genus Protopterus; species Protopterus annectens. The sequence goes on along the minus strand of NC_056745.1, from coordinate 6,752,358 downwards.
ATCAGTAGAGTAGGAGAGCTAGAAGGTAAGATTGCAAAGATATATTTTATATCAAAGACTGACAGTGAAATGGAGTTGGGAGGAGATATGTGCTGAAAGAATAGTATGGGAGGGTCTGAGGCTAGGAGCTTGGAGGAGAATGGGGAAATAAGGGAGTGGAAGAAGAGGATATGTAGTCCTGGGAGAATATGGGGAGAGAGAACAGTGGGCGAGATATCAAAGAAAACACTGAAAGAAAGTGTACTAAGAAACCAAGAGGGGAAATGTAGTAGAGACAGCAAGAAAGGTAAAGGGGGTGCCACCTATTGGGCAGCTAAGATGAGTGAACAGGGACACCTATGGGGAATGGCCAGTAAGGGGCTGGAGGGGGTTATCAGGCTCAACAAGGGGTAAAAGTAAAGTGTGGGAGGGAGAGTAGGGATAATTTAAATTGATAAGGAAGGGGAAAGAGTTGGCTGCTGGCAGGCCTGGCAAGGGAGCGCACTGCAACCTACTAAAGTATGTACTACTTTTATGAATTACAATATATATTTAAGCAATATGGGTACTTTCTCTAAAAAATGTCCTGGAAAGATAAGCAATAAGCATACTTTCTCTGTAAATGTCCTGAAGGGAGCAGATAGGATTCTAGGTTGATTTAAATGTCCTTGGTTTGTGGGCTCTCAACATGAGCCTCCGTTAGGGTGCATTCAGGAGGAGAAGGAGGGTAGGCAGGAACACAAGTTTCTCTGTAAATGTCCTGAAGGGAGCAGATAGGATTCTAGGTTGATTTAAATGTCCTTGGTTTGTGGGCTCTCAACATGAGCCTCCGTTAGGGTGCATTCAGGAGGAGAAGGAGGGTAGGCAGGAACACAAGTTTCTCTGTAAATGTCCTGAAGGGAGCAGATAGGATTCTAGGTTGATTTAAATGTCCTTGGTTTGTGGGCTCTCAACATGAGCCTCCGTTAGGGTGCATTCAGGAGGAGAAGGAGGGTAGGCAGGAACACAAGCTGGAACGGTAGGAGACCGCAACACTAGAGCCAGGAAAGGCACAGCAGCCAGGGGGCAGAGCAATGGAATAAAGATGGCGCCTCCTTGGATGTGGTAACTTTATGGAGTGCTTCTAGAAAACAACAAAATGTAAAGACTTCTCATCTTCTCTTTGTTGATGATTTAAAACTGTATAGCTCATCAGATGGGGAACTAAAAGCACAGCTGCAAATTCTCAAATTTTTTTCAGATGATGTAAGAATGTAATTTGGTCTTGATAAATGTGCAAAAGGAACCTTTAAAGCAGGAAAACTGCAACACCAAGAAAACATCACTTTGGGACAAGAATGTGATATAAAAGAACTTGAGCAAGAGGGAGTGTATAAATATTTGGGAATTGGATCAACAATAAAACATGAACAAATGTGAATAAAACATAATAAGGAATACTTTAGAAGACTTAAATTAATCCCCAAAACAGCGCTGACATCTAGGAACAAAATCCAAGCTATAAACCAATTTGCTCTTCCTGTCCTAACTTACAGTTTTGGAGCAATGGACTGGCCCCAAAGTGTGTTGGATAGATAGGAAAACAAGAGGGATGCTTCATGTTCACCAAATCATTTATAAAAATCGGTGCATACCAAGATTATATATTCCCCATTCCGAAGGATGGATGGGCCTCCTTGAAATTGATTACATGTATAGATCTGCAATCGTGGGACTCCACACATATCTGCTGACCTCACAAGACCCAAATATAGTGAAAGTTTTGAAACATGAGGAGAAAAAAATCTAAGATAACTTCTCTGTTTAGTCTAGCAGATGCATATCGGCATCAAGTAGGAATGGAAATCAAACCAGAAATAGATATAAATCAGGCAACAACTGAATGTGCCAAAAAAACAAAAGAAAGAATATAAGGTGAAGGACCAGATGAGAAGGCAAGAATTGTGGAAAATGCATAAAAATAGTTGCAAGTATAGAAAACTTCTGGAAGAACCTCATGTTGATGAATTCAAACCAGGAATTGAAAGGTTAATATCGGCGGCCCAAGATAGTGGGCTGTGTAAATGCTGGTTTACAAAGTCCATTGAACATGTGGGGGAAACAGACAAATGTAGGTTTTGTAAAACTGAATTGGAAACAGTGGCACACCTTGATGCTGGTTTTGACATACTAATGGCAGAAGGACTGTATACTGAAAGGCATAATAATGTGGCAAGACTGTTGAGTACTGAAGTGGCTGAAAAACACTGGAAACATGAACCACAAAGCATCATAGAAAATGATAAAGTCTGCATCACATGGAATCACCCATTACCAACAGTTCAAAAGATAGATGCTGGAAAACTGGATATAGTGGCTGCTGCAAAGAGCACTTCTGGCTGACATCAAAGACTGAAACAATACTAATTTTGTGAACTTTAATCGTACTTTGACTTAGAAATGGGTCCAAAAGACTTGCAGAAATTAAAAAAAAAGGGTCTGAATGGAGAAATGAGGGGGTCCAAATGGAGAGATGATAAGTCAGCATGCAAGGGAGGGTAGTATTGCTGAAAATGAATTCATCCTCAAGTCTTGGTGAGTACCTTAATGAGGCAGACCCTGTTTTTCACAAAATCTCACCAAGACAACACTGGTATATAGACTGTATTTATATAGCATATATCATGGACAGAGGTAGGTTAAAAATTAAAAGATAGCTGGGTGCACAAGACCCAGGATAACACGATGCCCAATCTTGGTAGGCACACTGGTGCCAGGACTGGAAAAGATGACAACACAGAATCCTCAAAATATGGAAACATTCCTACAATGGGGCCAGGCCAGGCCCAGGGGGAGGATGGCCACCCCTGTTGTAGAAGAAAGTAGCATTCCACAAAAATCCATAAATCACAAAAACTGATAGGCCAAAGAAGAGCCATAAAGATGATAAAGTGGACTATTGAGGATAAGAAAGAAATTATCTATTGTTACTATTATGCAAAAAGCCCAGAATTTCCAGACACAAGATATACAAAATGATTAAGACAGAAAATAAAGGAAAGAAAAATACTTCCGGAAGAAAAACTGTTAGAAGCTTCAAATAAAAAATTGTATTCATTAATACAACAGATTTGTGAAAAACAGTACATAGATCAAGAAACTTTGATCTGGTTGGAAAAAGAAGCATCTGAGGAAGTGCGAAAATATAAACAACAAAACCCAGAGATTTTTGAAAAGTATAAAAAGGAAATATAGACTTGGGAAAGAAAGAGAGATTTGATATGGTGCAGTATTGATGCAAAAGAGAAAGCCAAATTAATCAATATAAAGAAGGCAGCCCCAAAGATATTCAAAGAGAAATACAGGCAAAGGCATCCAGATATGGAAAATTTCACAATAAAAAAATAACATCATAAAGATGGGACGTAGAAAAGAAGTTAGTAAAGTAGAATTAAAAAAAAATAGAAGTTGAAGTTATGGAGTGCCTGCAAAGTGATAGGTTTGGTGTAGAAGGTCTAACACAGGTTACATTACAGCATGATGGAGTGAGTCCCTAAACTAAGGAGAAACAGGAAGATCAGGAGACATCTGAAGAAGAAATATGGACATGGGAAAGAAAAAGAGATTTAATATGGTGTAATATTTATGCAAAGGAGAAAGCAAAACTAATCAATACAAAAAGAGCAGCACCAAAGATATCTGAAGAGAAATACAGGCAAAGGAATCCAGACATAAAAGACCGTACAATACAAAAAATAAGACAAAGAGGAAAAGTAGAAAAGGAGATTAGTAATGAAGTTAAAGAAATAGAAACTGATGTTATAGAATACCTGCGAAGTGAAGGATTCAGTGTAGAAAACCTAATTCAGAAAGCACCACAACAGGATAAAGCAATGGATATCCAGTACATGCAACCACATAAGAATTGCCGAAGGAGTCATTACTGGGCATATTATGGGTGCTGCGAAGAGCACTTCTGGCTGACATCAAAGATTGAAACAATACTAATTTCATGCACTTTAATTGTACTTTAACTTAGGAATGGGGTCCTTTCTGTCATGGTATTAGAAACCCGAAAGACTTGGAGAAATTTAAAAAAAAAGTAAAAAGTCCAATAACCAAAGCTGTAGGTATAACAGGAAGAGCATTTTGATTTATTGCCTGGACTTTATTCCTAAATGTCAAAGCAGTTTTGGATATTAACTGTAGGGAAGTAAGGATTAGTATAGATGTCTAAAGGGGTGCTAAAATCTAAAAAGCTGAACAGTGCTTTGGGATTCACTGCAGGGCAAACACCAACTAATCTAAATACAAACATTACAAAATAACTTTTAAATTACCTGAATTGGGCTTTAACAATTAACTTTTATTATTGTGATGATGTGAGATAGTGCCAGCTGTGCTGGAGAGATTAGGGCAGTGCATCTGTAAGATATGTCAGCATAGCTAGCTGGGATTTGTAAAGAACAATGTGTCATTTGAATATCAAAATGATTTGTACAGATGCTTGTGTTAAAATGTATTTGCAAAGTTGCTTGTGTTAAAAATGTATCAACAGTGGGTCCTGGTGGACAGAAAAGAAATATATATTTATATTAGAGTGTACTGTTGTAACTGGGGAAATCTATATATTTTAATAGAGGAAACTGGAAGGGAAGGGGTTAAGCTCAGACAAGCTAACCTTAAGAAAAATAGCCTGAAATTAAATGACTTGGTTTAGAATATACGGATTCTGTCTCACAGGTCTGAATGCAGCCAGAGATGCAATGTCTGTGAAAAGCCTTTCTGCAGGAAGGGTAGAAGTGCTGGAATTGCTTTACAGTTTACAGATGTTGTAATAAAGCTTAGCTAAAATTCTATTTGTGCATTGGGACACATCTGTGCCAAATGCTGGCCCAGTTTCTAGTGAGAGTGTAGTGTTGGGACCACAGAGTCAGGTGACCAGATGTGATGTCATTCTGTAGCCAGCTTTAAAATTATATTTAGATACTAGTGAGAGATGTGTCAGTGACACTCAGCACTCTGTTATTGGAACTAACACAAGACACTCATTTACTTCATCTTAACTTGCTCTAGCCAGTAAGTAGGGAACAATAGTTATTTAGTCAGTTAGGAAAATATAGTGAGGTTAAATATTGTTTTTCCTATTTCTGTTTGAGTCTTTCCATTTGTGTTGTTTTTTTATATTCAGTATTGTCTTGTTTATTTTTTTATTAAATCTATATATCTAAACCATTTATTGTGGCTGGTCTTTCAGAAAGTATTTTAACCTTTGAGAGCACTTGCATTTATTTAGTGGCATTGTGGCTTCACATTCCTGAAAGTTTTGCTGCTTGGAAATGTTACCATTTGCATACATATTAATTTTAAGTATAATTAGGTATCATGGTAAGAACCTTAGTGTAGCTGGCTTTGGGGTGTTCTGTTGGCAGTATCTACCTTATAGTCTGGGGTAGGTGGCATAGCAGGTAAATCTGTGCCAGCCTTTCCAAGGTTTGTATGTGTGAAAATCAAATCTCAAAGAGTGTATGTGTCAACTACTTTGAACAGGGATACAGAGCACTGATTTCACAGAGAGGATGGTGGAGGACTTGGCTTGCAACACCTGTCTGAGAGCTCAACTCTAAGGTGGTCAGTGTGGAGTCTTACTTGGGTCCTAGAGAGGAATTCCAGCTAGAGGACTAGAATGTGCATTTTCTGTGTGCTCTTAATGGAAATTGTGCTTGGTGCACAGAGCGACATCTGAAAATACTGTGTGTTTATTCTTTTCTCAGTGAACATTCTCCACCAGTGTCAGTGGTGAAGATTGAGGCTCCTTGATCACTGGCCCACAGGAGGGATGTCATATATTGGTGGCAGTGGAGGGATATTAATTGAACTTCTGTAGCCTGTAGGCAGTTGTTACTAATATCTCTGTAATCTGTACAACTGTCTTTACTGTGCTTTTTGTTGTGAGATAGAGCTAGTATCTGTTAGTGTTGACCTCAGCTTGTAGTGAAATCCTTTGTCTAGAGGCCTATCTGCTTACTTAGTGAGAGAAAGTAAGCAGAACTGGGTCTATCTGGTCAGGGCACTCCTGCAACTGTATTGTCTGGATAATAGGTTTGGTTTCTGCTTTCTGCACCTTAAATCAGATATACCTGTTACTTAAGCTGTTGCTGAGAGACTGACTTACTGCCTGCTGTGATATTCAGAAAAGATAAGAGTTTATTCTCATTTTTCATCTGCACTTTTGATTTAACTCATTACAGCCGAGTGACGTGTCCAGTTTCTGCAGTTACCTCCTACTGTGCCTTTAGGCATCAAATATTGCCTGTTCATATTTGCATTAGTAATTCCAAAACCATGTTACATAGAAGGTATCAGAAAATTTTATCTTGAAACATACATGATGGCAAACACAATTGTATTTATATATCACCTCTGTCAATGGGTATTTATTAAAAATATAAGGTGATAAATTAATTTTCTAAATGCTGAAGCCACGCCTACTGGCAGTTAAAGGTACACACTAAAAAGAGCTCTACTGGAGGGGATGAGTTAATATCTCTGTAATGTGTACAACTGTCTTTACTGTCCTTTTTGTTGTGAGAAAGAGCTAATATCTGTTAGTATTGACCTCAGCTTATAGTGAAATCCTTTGTCTAGAGGTTTTATTCTCATTTTTCTGAGAGACTGTCTCTTAGCAACAGCTTGAGTAACAGTTCAACTGCTGAATCCTACACTAAGGCACTGTACGAGCACATCCACTCGTGCATGAATCAAGCCATTCCAAACAGACCCAAGGTGGTCTCCTCCAAAACAGGAACTCAATCTGGTGGTCCCCTGCCATAAACAAACTATACAACAGAAGGAAGAAACTTTTGTAGAAAAGAGGAAAACCCAGGATGCATAAAACTCCCTTACTAGCCTCAGTAAGAAGCTGAGATCCCTCATAAAATCCTCCAAAGCTAGTTATGAAAATAAAATTGCCAAAGATGCCAAGGACAACCACAAGACATTCTATAGTTATATCAAGAATCTTAATGGCAATGCTCAGATCTGCTCTGAGCTGCAACAGAATGGCATTAAATATACTGATCCCAAGGATATTGCCAATATCCTGGCAGATCGATTCAGTGCCAACTTCACCCCCCTCTCACCCCCCTAAAGGGCCCATCTCAATACCAAAAGATTGCCAATTTCCAGTAATCATGGCCACACAGGTAAAAAAAACGCACCCTCCAAAGCTCAGAATACAGCATCCATGGAACCAGATGACATCCTGGGCTGTGTACTACATGAACTACAATATGAACTGGCACCTCACCTAAGTGTCATGTTTAATCATAGCCTCACCTCAGGCTTCGTGCCCAATGAGTGGCGCACAGCTACGGTTATCCCACTCCACAAGGGAGGATCCACCTTGGATCCCAGGAACTATCGTCCAATCAGCCTGACGAGCCTGATCTGCAAATCCATGGAACGCATTATCATGGAACTTATAAACAAAGACATTGGCAACCTTCAAACATTGGACCCCACCCAGTTTGATTTCGTAAAGGGCTGATCTTGTCTCCTCAACCTGATTGACTTCTTCGCATCAGTCTCCAGAGCCGGGGACAAGGGTAAGGCGGTTCACACAGCTTAACTGGACCTCAACAAGGCCTTCAACACCATCCTCCACTCTGGAATCATAGACAAACTTACTAAGCTGGGCATTAATCCCTATGTCACTTGATGGGTTGTCAACTGGCTTACCAACAGAACTCACACTGTAAAAGTAGCTGACTCAAAATCCAACTCCAGACAAGTGACAAGCGGAGTACCTCAGGGTTCAGTCCTGGGACTGCTCTTGTTTGGCATCTACTTCTCTGAAGTTCAGGCCAGCACTAAGGGACTCTGGCTAACAAAGTTTGCAGATGACTGCAAACTGGGAGCCATTATAGAATCCCCAAATGATGTGGATATTCTATAAAAGGGCCTTACAGAAACAGATGCTCGGTGCCAGAGCCATGGGCTCAAGCTCAATGCCAAGAAATGTATAGTTATCCCCTTTGGGAAATAACATGTACCCATGAATTACCACATAAGTGGCAGTACATTAAACACTGAAAGTGTGATAAAGGACTTAGGGACACAGGTGGACAGTGGTCTCACCTTCAATAACCACATAGCCACAACAGTCAGGAAATCCTTCTATGTAGCACACTTCATCACTAAGAGCTTTTCATCCAGAAAAAAAGGAGGTCACTGTCCCACTGTACTCATCCCTCATTAGACCCATTATATAGTACAACGTCTCATTAGGTATGTACCTCACAAGACATCTGCAACAACTGGAAAGGCCACAGAAATACCTCACTAAAAGAATCACAGGCCTAAAGCAGATGTTCTATGCTGACTGTCTAAAAAAGCTCCAGCTATACTCTGTCGCATATCGCCTACTCAGAGGTGATCTCTGCTTAACATACAAGGCCATGTCAAACCCAGTGCTGTTGGACATGCTACACTTAAAGAAATCCCAATCCCTCAGAGCTACATGCTCCAGGGATCTAAACCTTGTCACCACAATAAACAGGACATGCTGGAGGGATAGGTTCCTGACCCAGAGACTCCCCATACTCTGGAATAGACTGCCCATACATGTCAAGCTGAGTGCCTCTTTGACCCTCTTCAGAAGGAACCTTGACGATTGGATGGGAGATAGGAAATTCACCTCGTGGATCACATCAGTCACCCTGCTAGACAGGGGACCAGGGAAGTAAATATTCTGGGAAGAAATATCCAGGGAATTGTTATGGTTAAGCTTGTTGGGCCCTAGAGCCAATAGCCTAGTACCAACCTATGAACCTAAAGGTTTGTGTACTCTCTGCAACCACAAGGTAAACATACAGAGTTTCATTTTTCACAACAGTTTTATTTATTTTTGTTAACTTAGTTTAGTCATGGAAGCAGGCAAAGATGTCAGCAGAGGATTATGGCAAGCTGACAGTAAACCAGTTGGCCAAGGTGTGCAACTCCAAAGGACTGGTGCATGCCAGCCTAAGTAAAGTGGAAATGATTTCAGCCTTAATCGCACAGGCCAGCAACCAGGAAGACAACCAGTCTGGTGATGGGGATGTGCAGCCCTCAGAAACAGGACAGTTCACCTTTTCCTCAGAGGACTTAAAAATCCATCTGGAATTAAAGACACTTCAACTGGAGGCAAAACATATGGAATTAGAATTGGCAGAGAGACTGCACATTTGGAGGCTGATGAAAATGAGAAGCAGTGACAACAGGAGAGGGACATGCTGACACATGAGAAGGACATGCTGACAACATGAGGGGGACACGCTGACATGAGAGGGACATGCTGACACATGAGAGGGACATGCTGACACATGAGAGGGACACGCTGACACACGAGAGGGACACGCTGACACATGAGAGGGACACGCTGACAACATGAGAGGGACACGCTGACACATGAGAGGGACACGCTGACACATGAGAGGGACATGCTGACTCTTTGACGGGAACATGGAGTTAATGGGGAAGGGAATAAATGAACCCCAGAAGCAACAAAGATCAGTAAATTTCTTCCACAGTATAAATAAGGTGATAATTTTGATAGTTTTATTCATATATTTGAAAGAATATGTAAACAATATAATGTTGACCAAGGGCTCTGGATACGGTTCCTGACTCCCTTACTCCATGGTAAAAAGCTGTAACTGCTGTTTCTAAATTGTCTGATACTGATTATTTAAATTGTGACAAGGTTAAACAATGTTTATTGAAATGTTTTAAGATAACATACAAGGCCATGTCAAACCCAGAGCTGTTGGACATGCTACACTTAAAGAAATCCCAATCCCTCAGAGCCACATGCTCCAGGGATCTAAACCTTGTTATCACAATAAACAAAACATGCTGGAGGGATAGGTTCCTGACCCAGAGACTCCCCATACTCTGGAATAGACTGCCCATACATGTGAAGCAGAGCACCTCTTTGGCCCTCTTCAAAAGGAACCTTGACGATTGGATGGGAGAAAGGAAATTCACCCCGAAGAAAACGTCAGTTGCCCTGCTAGACAGGGGTCCAGGGAAGTAAATAGTGTGGGAAGAAATAGCCAGGGAATTGTTATGGCTAAGCTTGTATAGGCCCTATGGCCAATAGCCTAGTACCAACCTATGAACCTATAACACCTAAAGCTTACAGAAAAAAGCTTCATGAGCATAGACATAAGGCAGATTAAAGTGTATGTCATTATATTGTTGAGCTAAGCACTTATTTTCATAGGTGGGTGAGTTGGTGTCAGGTCACCACTTTTGAAAGGCTGGCAGAATTTTTGGTGAGTAAATAATCCCTCAGCACTTTGCCTGAGGACATGAGAATCTGGTTGGCAGACCGGGAGTGCAACTCTGCAGATGAGCTGGGGAGAAAAGGGAATCTCTACTTAGCAAGCAGGGCAGCACTGCAGAAGAAAGTGGATACCCAGTGCTGAATATGGATATAAGGGAACCGATGGTGGGCAGCCTTAACCACCTCAACATAGTTCACTAGTAATATGGGAAGCCACTAGTTGAAGTGTACAGCCAAGATCAAGGTTTAGATGTTTTAAATGTAACTAGAGGGGCCATGTAGAGTACAGACATCCATTGAAGCAAGGTGTGGAACAAAAGGTGAAGGAGCCAGCAAGTGGGAATAACAGTATGCCAGTGGTAAGTTGTCTAGAGACAACAGGGGTATCAAACTATCACCAGAGTTTGTATCCTATCTTAGTGGATGGAAAACAGGCCACTGCTAAGAGAGAGACAGTGTCCAACATGGTCACTGTGAGGCCTGCAGTGGTTAAAGAAGAGCAGGACTTGCTTGGACAGTCCACCTCCATCAGAGCTTTAGGAGGGACCCCATTCCAAATACCTTTGGCCAGGGTTCACCTTGAATGGGGAGGGTGGAAAAGGAAGCAAGCAAGTAGGTGTGTTTGAGGATATCCTTACAGATGTCGATAGGGAATGATTTTGATAATGCAGTACCTTGTTTACATGCAGTTGCATGCAGTCAGACTTGGAGACAGGCATGCAGGTCTGGTAGTCTGGGGTAGACCCAGACAGACCCCACACCTGAAGTTGGGGCTAGTGATGTGACTATTTCAGGAGGGAGCTACCCTGTAACAATGAGCCTGAAGGAGAGCCACAGCTGCTGAAAGGTACTGATGTTCCTTTGGAGAGGTGACTGCAAGGGCAGAGGTGGTTGGTAGTACCCCATCTGACATCACTGTCAGAAGATACCACACTTCTTTTGGAAGCAGAGCTGGGAAGCATCACAAAGTTTAAGTTGAGATAAGCTTAGCTCTCAGACCCTACATTATGAGGCTTGAGGGAAGTAGCTAGGAAGGTGCCCGATTCTTAAGGAAAAGGGGAGTTTGTATACTGGAACAAAAGGGTTACTGTATAGAGAGTGGATCCCTGAGAGAGGGCTAGAAGGTGAGGTAATACAGCAGTTGGTAGTGCCCAGAGCCTACCATCTGGCACTTCTAGCCATAAACCATGACACTCCTTTTGCAGATCATATGGGCCGAAAGCACACCAAGAGATGTATTATGCAGAACTTTTATTGGTCTGGGAATGCAAGGGACATAACAGGGTACTGCCAAACCTGTGAGCAGGGCCAAAAAGTAGGCAAGGCAGGAGACAAGGTCAAAGCTTTTTGATGCCTTAGCCTGTGATTGAAGAGCCATTTCAGAGGACAGCTATGGGTATTGTGGGGCCTCTGAGTACTCCAGGTTCCACAAGGAAGAAGTATATCCTGGTGGTAGTAGATTATTCTACTAGATATCCTGAGGCAGTGGCTTGTCCTCTATCATGGCAGAGAAGGTGGACTAATGGTCTTGTGGAGAGGTTGCACACTATACTAAAGACCATGCTATGGTCATTTGCGGACCAGTTTATAAGAGAGTGGGACAGATATTTGCCCCATATTCTATTTGCATACAGAGAGGTACCCCAGGAATCCAGAGGTTTTTCACCCTTTGAGTTGCTGTATGTTATTAGCGTGAGGGGGCCTTTATAGGTTCATAGGTAGGTACTAGGCTATTGGCCCTTGGGTCTATATAAGACTAGCCAAAAAGGTACCCTGGCTTTTGCCACCCAAGAAAATTATTTTCCTGTGCCCCTGTTGAGCAGAGCCACTGAAGTAATCCCCAGGGATGAAATTCCTATTTCCCATCCAATCATCAAGATTTTTCTTGAAGAGTGCTAATGAGGACCTTTGTTTGACATAGATGGGTAGTTTGTTCCATAGTATGGGAAGTCTCTGGGACAGGAATCTATCCCTCCAGCATGTTCTGCTTATTGTGGTGACAAGGTTTATGTCCCTAGAGCATATAGCTTGGAGGGATTGGGATTTCTTTAAGTGGAGCATGTCCAACAGCTCTGGGTTTGACACAGCTTTGTATGTTAGGTAGAGATCACCTCTGAGTATTCGATATGTGACGGAGTAAAGCTGGAGTTTTTTGAGATATGATTTGTGATGAGCAGGAGGGCGAGTGTGAATCTCACAAGAAGTCTGTTGTGGCATATGTCCTAAATTTCAGGACAAGGCTTAGGGAACTCATGAGCTTGGCCCAGAAGAACCTGGCAGGAGGCCAACAGCAGAAAAAGATCTGGTACGACTGGAATGCTGAAGCCTGAGAGTATGCTGTGGGGCAGCAGGATATGGTCATCATTCCTGTCAGACACAATAAGCTGCAGGCAACTTGGGAGGTACCCTTCAAAGTGGTAAGGAAAGTCAGTGATGTTAATTACATGGTAAACCTGCTAGGTAGGAGGCAGGGGCATAAATTGTACCATGTTAACATGATGAAGCCTCAGCACGACAGGGAGGCCCTGGAGCTGAGTATTTTTAGTGGATAGCAGGAGGAGTCTGAAGGGGATCTTGTGACTGATCTCCTCAGTAAGGCTCAGACTGACACCTGAGTGAAAGGATTGGCAATGTCCCAGTGGCTATTTCCTACCCAGACAGACTGTGAGGGAGGAGATACAGGAAATGTTGGAACTGGGGGCAATCCAGGAGTTCAGCAGTTCCTGGGCCTTCCCAGGGGTGCTGGTACCAAGGAAAGATGACAGCACCAGATTATTTGTGAATTACAGAAAACTAAACAGTCACACAGAGTCAGATCCTTACCTCATGCCTAGGACAGATGAAGCCTTACAGCAGCTGGGTGGGACTAAGTATCTGACCACTATTGATCTGACCAAGGGCTACTGGCAGGTGCCCTTGACTCTCATCACTAGTGAGAGGTCAGCCTTTGTGACTCCTTTCGGATTATAGGAGTAGACAAAGTTGCCCTTTGGGATTAAAAATGCCCCAGCAACCTTTCAGAGGCTGATAGATCATATCTGTCACTTATCTAGTCAGGATGAAGTAGATGAACATTGTGGGTTCTTGTTCAAGCAGCTTTATTGTATAAAAACAATAAGAAATGAGGCTAAGTAACATTAACTTATATACAAATGAGCTAAAATACATATACATGTAAACTAGCTAACATACATATACATGTAAACTAGCTAACATACATATACTTGTAAACTAGCTAACATACATATACATGTAAACTAGCTAACATATACATGTAAACTAGCTAACATACATATACATGTAAACTAACTAACATACATATACATGTAAACTAGCTAACATACATGCATGTTCACACTCTGGCTACACTTCCCAAAACGGCACTGAAGCTAGCAGGTGCCTGCTATTTATATGCACGTTCAGTGCTTGGAACTGCTTCTTAAAGGTACAACATAGCTCACTATTCTACATTTTTCCTATTTGAGAAATAGTCATGCAATATTGACGACATTAAAAGACATGCGATTGATACAGATACTTGTTTGTCATGCAATTATGCAGAACTAGATACATATATGCAGTTATGTCTAAGTTGCTGCATATTTCAGACTAGGTGTGGATATGTGATCAAATCGTGTACCACAGAGATTAGAGTTAGGTTAAGCAACTGGGATTGTCTCTGCTGAATGTTCAACCTTTGGGATATCAGGAACATCTTCAGAAACAAAAGTAGGAGTCAAGACACGTTCTGGAACAGGAACATTGTTTGGATTACTCTGAGATCTAGAGTCTGTATCATGGAACAATGCTGCAATAATGGTTCTGATACAGGAAGAAGATGTCTGCGATTTCTCCTGTACTCCACACCCTCTGTGCTCTGCATGTATACTTGTTACTTGACCAAGCTGGTCAAAACCTTTTAACCATTGCAGCCTCACTGTCTCTCCTTTAGTGGATGAACAAATCTGCTTGATTTGTCATAACTGGACTTCTGGAAAGAACACTTTCTGAATAATTGGGCTTTGATTGCTTTGTTGTTTTTAGCTTTAGGCCTCACTAAATTAGAACTGATAGGCTGTTGTTCTAGTTTCCCTAGATAGATGTCCCTCAGCAGGCGAGCCAAGTATATTGTCATCGGGTATGTTTCTGAGATTGAGTAAATTCAAAAAGACATTGGTATTGTCACACTTTGATTTCTCTAGTAATTGCTTTACACTCTGTACTGCATGTTCAGCTAGTCCATTTGACTGCGGATATTCTGGACTACTAGTAACATGTACAAAGTTCCATTCTCTTGCAAATTTCTGAAACAACTGACTGATAAATTGGGTACCATTGTAAGAGATAAGCTTCTGTGGACTTCCATGGACTGAGAAATGATGTTTCAGCTTGGTGATAACAGCACTGGATGTTAGGTTAGGTAGTAAATCGATCTCAAACCAGTTCGGATAAGAGTCTACCAATACTAAGTAATTCTGATTGTTTCACTCATATATGTCAGTGGCTACTGTTGACCATGGTAGTTCAAGAACTTGACTTAGTTGAAGTGGTTCTTTTTGCAAATGTGGTTTAGTAGTATTGCATATTGAACATGAAGAAAGTACTCTGTCACTGTCTTTTACTAGAGAAGGCAAATAGTAGCTTTGGAACCTGGGTGACCACAATGCAAAATCTGGATATATTCTTGTTGTAAGGAAGCAGGAACAAAAATTTTAGGACATCTGAAATCTTCCATCAACATCTCATCTCTGTAAGTCAAATAAGTTTACACTTCAGGCTGTACACTAGATTGCTTTGAAGCCCATCCAACATTAATGTAGTGGTTGACCTTTTGCAAAAATTGGATCAGTCTTTGTATGATCTCTCAGCACATCAAGTCTTGTGTTAGAAAAATGACACACTTCCATGACATCAAAGTCAAAGTACTCTGCATCAAGCTGTTCTGTTGTATTTCTGGGTGATCTGAATAAGGTATCAGCCAGATAAAGAAGTCTGCCTTTTGTACAGACCATATTTCTACAATCTGAGCATCATTCTTTGTAATCTCACTGGAGCTGAATGCATAGGCTTCTTTAAAATAGTAACTAGAGGTTGATGATCAGTTTGAAGCTTGATAGCTCGACCATAAATATAATCACGGAACTTGGAACATGCAAATACTATTGCCAAAAGTTCTTTCTCAATTTCAGCATATTGCATTTCTGTTTGGATTAATGTTCTGGATGCATAGGCTACTGGTCTGCCTTCTTGAAGAATAACTGCACCAAGACCAAATTTTGAAGCATCACAGGAAAGTTACTGGTTTGTTGACATCATAGTATCTTAACGTAGGTGGGTAGCAATTTTCCGCTTAAGGTCATCAAATGCTTTCTGGTGTTGTTCTAACCAAGACCATGTAACATTTTTGCATGTTAGCTCTCTCAAAGTTGCTGGCAACTCGCTGAAGTCTGCTATAAACTTGCCTAAATAGTTGACCATACCAAGAAAACATTGTAGAGCTTGAACATTATCCGCTGCTGGCATCTCAAGAATGGAATGGCTGATTGCTTGGACAGGTCTGGTCTAAAGACAATGCTAGTAAACAAATGACCTACATATGTAAATTCTGGTAGTCTGAATTTGCACTTTAGAGGATTGAGCTTTAAGTTCACTTCACGTGCTCTGTCTAGACCTCTCAAGGTTTCTATCATGCTGTGCTTCACCATTGCCTCCAACTAATAAATCATCTACTATTATGGCACAGGGATAACCTGAAAAAATTTGCTCCATTGCATGCTGAAAGACTTCACTTGCAGAATTTATTCCAAATGGCATCCTGAGGAATTTATATCTTCCAAATGGGGTACTGAATGTAGTCAGTAATGAAGATTTGCTATTAAGCATCACTTGCCAAAATTAACTTTTTGCATGCAAAACTGAAAAAACAGTGGCATACGGTATTAGAGCAGCGACCTCTTTGACTGTATGCATAGGATGATGCGGTCTCTTTAATGCTTTGTTCAAATCTCTTTGGTCAAATACATATTCTGATTTCGTCTGAGCCTTTTTTGTTTGCGGCTACCATTGACGACACCCATTCAGTAGGTTCTGTGACTGGACAAATTACACCTGCTGCACCATTTTATCCATCTGAGCCTTAACTTTATTCTGCATAGCTATCAGAACTTTTCCTGCTGGTCTGACTACTGGACTGACCTCAGGGTCTAACTTCATGGAATACACAACTGGAAGTTTGCCCAGCATGTCATCAAAAACATCAGCATACTCTGAGAAAATAGCTTCAGTAAAACTGGAGCTGGGACATGTGCTTATATGATGAACATCTTTGGCAAAAGAAAACAGACTCATTGTGAAACTGTAAGAAAAACAATGAAACAAAGTCACGGACCTGAAAGATACCAAATTAATTTTATTAGAGACTTAGCGCTTAGGCACAAAGCCTTCAAAGAGTAAAAAAAATCTAAACACTCATCCCTTCTTAAATGCAATAAAATCTCCGTCAATTAACCAAGTATTCAATAAATAATTTAAATCACATACTTCCAATTACATTCTTTGTTTAACCCAAATGGTTCCAAAGTATTATATTTTAAAATAAAAAAAGTTTATTTTCTTAATAATGTTGCCCCCATGTATGCTAATATAATAATGGCCACGTTTGAAATAGATTTTATATATATATATATATATATATATATATATATATATATATATATATATACACACACACACACACACACACACACACACACACACACACACACACACATAATTTTTTATAAATCACAAGTAGTTCAAGATTTTAGATTTATTGACTATAATTTTTCTGTGCGAAGGTGATATACAAGAAGCTGAGTTTTTTTGTAGAAGATTTACAAACTGACAATTTTGGTTTTAAGTTTGATGGTATTCAAATGAGACAAGTTACTTTTTTTATACTGATCTTAAGGGCCTTTGTACAACTATCCATAGAAAATTTGATCAAAATAAGCTACTTATTTTGGTACTAGTTGTCATCCCCAACATCTTATGTCAGTATTGCTATATAATGAATTTCTGAGAATTAATAGGTTGTGCAGTTCAGATACTGCTTTTGAAAAGGAATTATTGCAAGCAGAAAATATGTTCCTTAAGCGAGGTTATACCAATATGGAGAGACAGTGTAAATTGAAAGTGTTAGAAAACCAACACAGGTCTGTTTTTACTAATGGTATAAGTGATGTTATCAGTTTAGTCGGTTTGGTCAGACATAAAACATGAAGAAAAGAGCATCACAAAAATAAGGGTAATAAAAAGGATGGTAAACAGGTATGTTTTATCTGAATATGTAGTCAGGGACGTACGACAACACTGCCCATGCTAACTAGGGATAAAGAGATGAGCTATTTGCTACAAAATCATATTAATGTTTCATATAAAAGAAGTAGAAATTTAGCTGCTATGGTTGTGCATAACCACTTTTTGCCACCAAATGTCACTATAGATGCTAATTTATTAGTAATGTAGGTGCATTAACCTGCAATAAATGCTCTATTTGCAAACAGGTGATGAACTTTTTTCCTTAGATTAATAATGTTAAGTTTTACTCTAGGGGATGCTATACATGTAATACAGAGGGAGTGATTTATGCTTTGAAATGTACTTGCAACCTGTACTATATAGGGGAGATATGTCGAGCTTTTAAAGCCCAATTCCAGGAACATATCAGAGACATCAAAAATAAAAAGTTAGGTAGTCCTTTAGGAAGCCACTTTGCACTTTTTCATAATGCCAAGCCTGATGATTTGAAAGGATGTTTGTTAGAAAAAGCTGAGGTGCTTTTAGGGGAATGTGCAAATATTAAGGATAAATTATTAAGAAAAGAAACTTTTTTTATTTTAAAATATAATACTTTGGAACCATTTGGGTTAAACAAAGAATGTAATTGGAAGTATGTGATTTAAATTATTTATTGAATAACTGGTTAACTGACTGAGAATTTATTGTATTTAAGAAGGGATGGGTGTTTCGATTTTTTACTCTTTGAAGGCTCTGAGCTGAAGCGCTAAGTCTCTAATAAAATTTATTTGGTATCTTTGTGGTCCGTGGCTTTGTTTTGTTGTTTTTCTCATTCTCAAACTGTCTCTGAGACCCAATAATGACTGCACAGGTCTTTGAACTATATAGAATAATAAGCTCTAACAGCTCTTGGCCACATAACATGAAAGCACTACTGAGCCTTTGGTTTGAATTTCTTCACCGCCATAAGTAACAAGTTTTGCACAACTGGCCACGTTTACTTGTTCACCTGATTTCACCTTGGCAAATGTGTCTGCTGACATAACATTACACTTTGAACCAGTGTCTACTTTGAGCTCAGTGGATTTACCATTAATCCGGACAGTACAAAATACTTCATTCTTTGCCAATACATCTACTGCATCAATCTTTTCACCAATTACTGATACACCATCCACATAGAAAGTAGATTTCAGTCCTACTTGATCAACTTGCTTTTTTAAATGTCCCTTCTTTATAACAGTGTGAGGCTTACTTGATTTGCAAATTTTTTAAAATGGTTCCATTTTTTACACTTGTGGCATTGTTGACCAAATGCTAAGCATTTTTCTCATTTAGACTCATGGTTGGCACCACAATTTTGACAATTAACAATAAAGCTTGATTTGAATTTTGCTGACTCACCCTTGTACTGGACTGAGCATGCTCTCTTTACTGAGATAGTCTTGAAACTTGCTAGAAGACTACGGGATCTCCCAGAAAAACCCACAGGGGTGGCAGATGCCATGTACTTAGGCCTGCTTCTGCTATCCATGTGTTTCATGCTATCTACATTTGCTCTGGAGTCTGCTAAAACTACGGTCTTATCACTCACAAGCATATTTGTGTGTCTTTCTGTAACTTCATGGATTTGACAAATCTCAGTAGCTTTGCTCAGTGTTAAATCACTGTCACAAAACAAAATCTTTCTCACTGCAGCACTATTAATACCACATACAAGCCTGTCCTTTTTTAACTCATCTTTTAAGTCACCAAACTTACACGTTTTAGCTTTGTTTCTCAGGTCAGTAATATAAGCTACAAAAGTTTCTCCTGGCTTTTGATCTCTTGTGCAAAACAAATGTCTCTCTAACGTAACATTTGTCTGGGGCTTGCACATTTTTCTACATTTGCATTTCAGACACTCAGGGTCTTCCCTTGATTCAGCCTGTACAACAATATGATGATTTGCCCCCTTCACCTTCATATAGTGCTGGTGCATATACAAATGAATGCTCTCTTTCAATGGCCTCTAACCCAATTAGGTTTAGCAAAATGAATGTCCTAGCACATGCATCTTTGTCAGAATAAGCTGCTTGTATGAATATATTGTATACTTCATAGTTTCATAGTTTCATGGTATAGTACTAGGCTATCTGCCCTGGGGCATTTGTAAGCCTAGCCATAGTGATGTGGCTTTTGCCACTCCATGAAATGGTACAAAAATGTACAGAATAAATCTAGAATACTGTGCCTCTGTCTAGTAGTGACACAATGAAGGTTCCCTTATATAATAGAATTAGTTTACTGTGCCCCTGTCTAGCAGTGACACAGATGTGACCCCTGGGGTAAACTTACGATCTCCCATCCACTCATCAAGATTTCTCTTGAAGAGAGTCAGTGAGGGGGTCTGCCTAATACGAACTGGGATCCTGTTCCAAAGCATGGGAAGCCTCTGGGTAATGAATCTATCCCTCCAGCATTTCCTATTCATACTTGTGCTGAGGTTTAAGTCTTTAGCTCTCGTGGTCCTGATGGATTTGGATTTTTTGAGGTGGAGCATGTCCATCAGATCCTGATTGGACATGGCCTTGTACGTCAGGCAGAGATCACCTCTGAGCAGGCGGTATGCTACTGAATAGAGCTGAAGTATCTTTAGTCTGGCAGAATAAGACATATGTTGGAGACCCTTGATCCTTTTGGTGAGGTACTTCTGTGGTCTCTCCAGCTGTTGCAAATGCCAGGTGAGGTACATACCAAATGGGGCATTGTACTCAATCATGGGTCTGATGATGGAGGAATATAGGGGTACAATGACATCCTTGGATCTGGATGTGAATCCCTTCATGATGAGGTGTGCAAGGTAGAATGTTTTTCTAACCACTTTGGCAACGTGGGTGTCAAATGAGAGGTCGCTGTCTACTTGGGTCCCTAGGTCTCTGATTACTTTTTCCGTACTCAGTGGGTTGCTGTCTATGTGATAATTTGTGGGTACTTTGTTTTTTCCAAAAGGGATGACTATACATTTTTTGGCATTTAGTTTAAGGCTGTGACTACGGCACCAGTTGTCCGTTTCAGTGAGGCCTTTTTGTAGGATGTGTGTGTCTGCTGGTGTATCGACAATGGCACCTAGTTTGCAGTCATCTGCGAACTTTGTCAGCCACAGCCCTCCCATGTTTGCTTTAACATCTGAGAAATAAATGCCGAACAAGAGGGGTCCCAGGACAGATCCCTGTGGGACACCACTTGTGACTGACTTTGAGTCTGACATTGCTCCAGCGATTTTAACTTTATGGGTTCTGTCCTTTAGCCAGTTTGCAACCCATCTAGTGACATAAGGTTTTACTTTTAAGCTGTTTAGCTTATCTATGATGCCTGAGTGGGGTATTGTGTCGAAGGCCTTAGCCAAGTCCAAGTATGCTGTATGGACTGCTTTGCCCTCATCAATGGCTCTAGTGACTGTTTCGAAAAGGTCAACCAGGTTTAAAAGGCAGGATCTGCCCTTTACAAAGCCGAACTGGGTGGGGTCAAGTGTCTGTAGGTCCCCTATGTCTCTGTTTATGAGTTCCGTAATGATTCTTTCCATAGCTTTGCAGGCCAGGCAAGTTAAGCTTATGGGGTGGTAGTTTCCAGGGTCTGTAGAGGTATCCCCCTTGTGGAGTGGGACCACTGTTGCTGTACGCCAGTGTTCAGGTACATATCCCGAAGTAAGGCTAAGGTTAAATAGCATTTTTATGTGTGGGTTTAGCTCCTCTTGGAGTTCACGTAAAACGCACCCCGGGATACCGTCAGGTCCCATTGATGCTGTGTTTTTTGCTTTGTTTAGGGCGGTTCTCAATTGGACATTTGAAATGACAGGGAGATTACATTCAGCTGGGATAAATATTTCTTCTTTTGGGGGTGAAGGAGGGGAGAAATTTGCACTGAACCTGTCAGCCAGAATGTTAGCAATATCTGTGGGTTCAGTGTATTTTTTGTTGTTGTGAACCAACTCTGACCATATCTTGGTCAAATATTCTCCACTTTTCTGCTATATTCTGATCAAATGCAAGTGGTGATGGTTTTAGAAATCCATCTGCCATGCCAACAAATTATAGTAAACACGATGCAACCAAGTCCCCTTATAACTATACGAACATGCACACATATACGTATGCCAGAATTGTATGCCAGTACTTGCAACTATGTGCAATAGCACAACAAGCCTTGTGCGGATAACTGAACTTTGCGAAATACGTTCCTCGGGTACTGTAATACTCTTGAAATCATTGTACTGTAAAAGTCACTTATCATTTTAAGAAACACTTCAAATAACTGCACTGTGTGAATAAACTGGGCAGAAGAAGCTCAAAGTAAGAAATACCTCAAAGTAACGGCGCTTTGTGAATAAACAGTACACATCATACTGAAAATTCCTCAAAATGGCTGTACTTTGCTAAATAACTCTGTATAGTGCAAGGCACACTCTATAATGGCTTTTTTGTGGATAGATACACCCAGCACAAGAGACTTTTTGAAATGGCTGTAATTTGACTGCGCTTGATGAAATAGTTGCACTTTGCACACAAAAATTCTTTGGAATAAATGCACAGTAATAAACATTCACTGTAAGCACTTTTACACACTTTGAGATACTTTGAATAACTCTGGTTATGCTATTCAGAGCTTTGGCCAATGCAAAATAGTAGTTTATGCCAAAACACAGTAACGTGCCAAGCATCGCTCCTCGCCTCGCTTTACACTTAATCTGCCCTTTTTGTTATTTTCGTTTTGATCATTTGATCTCTTTTTACTTTCCTGTGCTTGTTTTAACTCTAAACAGGCTCGTTTTACCTTAAACATGCTAGTTTTGCAATTCTGAGGTAATTCTGAACCCTTTATATGCTTTTCTGATAATTATTTTGTTAAATAGCTTAATTTTGTACATTTTGTTTGATTAATAAACTTTTTTATGCCACCCATTTGCTTAATAAACATTTCTGTGCTATTTGTTTGCTTAGTAATACATTCTCTGCCCTTGTAATTCTCCACTTTATCTTTTTTATAAAATAAATCATTAATGAAAGTTTTTTTACCTTTAGTTCATTTTTGGTCCTTTTGCCTTTGTTTCACTTAGTTTGTCTTCACTGCTAACGCTGCACCTCATGGCTCTGAAAAGCAGTCTCTGGAATTCCGGTTCTGACACCATGTCACTCGTCTAGTCAGGATGAAGTAGATGAACATTGTGGGTTCTTGTTCAAGCAGCTTTATTGTATACAAACAATAAGAAATGAGACTAAGTAACATTAACTTATATACAAACTAGCTAACATATACATGTAAACTAGCTAACATACATATACATGTAAACTAGCTAACATACATATACATGTAAACTAGCTAACATACACATACATGTAAACTAGCTAACATACACATACATGTAAACTAGCTAACATACATATACATGTAAACTAGCTAACATACATATACATGTAAACTAGCTAACATACATGCACGTTCACACTCTGGCTGCACTTCCCAAAATGGCACTGAAGCTAGCACGTGCTTCCTATTTATATAAACGTTCAGTGCTTGGAACTGCTTCTTAAAGGTACAGTATAGCTCACTACAATATTCTAGCAGGAGCAGGAGATTATGCCCTTGCGTATCTGCTGTCTACAGCCATTCTTGGAACGAGCACCTTCAGCAGGTCAGGGAGGTCATGGGCACTGCAAAGTGCAGGGTTGACCATTTAGCCTAGTAAGTGTCAAATGGGTATGGCACCTACCTGGGACATAGAGTGGGGAGTGGGAAGATCAGGCCAGAACCTGCCAAAGTGAAAGTCCTTCAGGTGTTGCCTGCCCCTGTTACCAAAAAGCAGTTGAGGGCATTCTTGGGGACAGCTGGGTACTATAGTAAGTTTGTTCCCAATTATAGTACAATAGCTGCTCCCCTCACAGACCTGCCGAGGAAAAACAGGCCAAATAAGGTAGTGTGGACACCAGCCTGTGAGCAGGCATTCCAAAAGCTTAAAGGGGCTTTTGGAAGACCCCCCTATATTGGCCAGTCCAGACTACAGCAAAGTATATATTATGCAGGTGGATGCTTCAAACCATGGGGTGGTGGGGCTATACTCAGCCAGGTTTCCTCAGAGGAAAAAGAGCACCCAGTTGCATATCTCAGCCTTAGACTCCAACCCACGGAGGAATGTTATACAACTGTAAAAAAAGAATGTTTAGCCATAGTATGGGCACTGCAGAAACTTCAGCTTTATCTGTATGGAAGGAAATTCACTGTGGTTACAGACCACAATCCCTTAACATAGCTACATCATGCTAGCCAACAAAATACCAAGTTATTAAGGTGGAGCCTAGGGTTGCAGGCATAGTATATGACAGTACAGCACCACAGTGGGGTTAGCAATGCCAATGTAGATTAGAAAAAGCAGCTTGTGTGAAAATATTATACCCTGCTCAAACACTCTCCAATTTCCAGCAACAGGCCGGCTAACATCTACCTGAAATTAGCTGGAGGTATAAGTGAATTTAAGTGCACTTTTATCTGTTCTTTTGCATATAATACTGTATTTAATTAATTTATTTTGTGTTTTTCACTGAATATTAACTGAAGTTGTGGCGGTCTCTCTACAGTTAGTTCCACACCCACTCTCCCTGTTCTTGTTTTGGTGTTAATGTTGGTGGCTTTGAAACTGCCTGCCTCTCTTGTAAATTTGTGTTTGGATACTCCTTCTGGGCCCATCTCATTTGCTCACTCAACTGAGTGCAGTGAGATCATATTCTGATTTCAGGCACTCCTACTGTGTACAAAGAGAGCATTTGGGAAGGGCAACCCCTGTAGCCTCTTTAATCTTGCTCTGTTCCTTCCCCAAAAAAAAAAAAAAAAAAGTGTGTATGTATATATATATATATATATATATATATATATATATATATATATATATATATATACACACACACATATCTTATTCATCTGCTCTTACTGTAACTGTTTTAGTTGCTCTTGTGCGTGCTATCTGTTCAGTTGCTCTTACTCTGCACTTATTACTGCTTGTTAGTAGCCTTCTAATTTGCTGCCTTCTGCACTTGTTTTTTAGTCATTTGTTAATTTAGTTGCATTTATTTAAACTGTATTTGCCGTAATGTTGCTACACGCTCGGGTGTGCTGGCCTGCACTACAATTTGAATTGTATTTACTGCTGTTTTAGCTGCTTTTCTGTAACAAAAAAAAAAATTCTAAGCTTGTTTCCTGCCTTTCCTGTAACTAGTCAAGTCTAGATACAGACTTGCAGTATCCAGGACTGTTGGTAAGCTTCTGAGCCCCCCCAAGCCTTTCTGTGTTGGAAGGAAGCCTTCTAGCTTATCAGTGGGAGTGGTAAGCCCTAGGCCTATCTACCACGGGAAGAGTGGGTTTTGGCCCTGAAATTGTAGTTTATTGTCCGTTTGGGCAGTTTTTCTATCTCTTTCTACTTTCTGGTTAAAAGCCTGTTTTGCGTTTGGTCCCCAACTTTCCTATAACTAGTGTAATCCAGGTACAGATTTGCTGTATCCAGGACTGTTGGTAAGCTTCTGAGCCCCCCAAGCCCTTCTGTGTTGGAGAGAAGCCTTCTAGCTTATCAGTGGGAGTGGTAAGCACTAGGTAGCCTATCTACCACAAGAGGAGTGGTTCCTGGCCCAGAAATTGTAGCTATTGGCTGTTTGAGCAGTTTTTTTCCATCTCTTTCAACTTTATGGTTTGAAAGCCGCACTTGTACCTGTTTCCCACCTTTCCTATAACTAGCCTAGTCCAGTTACAGAGTTGCTGTATCCAGGATTGTTAGTAAGCTTCTGAGCCCCCAAGCCTTTCTGAGTTGGAGGAAAGCCTTCTAGCTTATCAGTGGGAGTGGTAAGCACTAGGTAGCCTATCCTCCATGGGAAGAGTGAGTTTTGGTCCAGAAATTGTAGTTTATTTGCCCGTTTGAACAGTTTTCCATCTCTTTCAACTTGCTGGCTTAAAAGCCTACATTTGTACTTGTTCCCTGCCTTTCCTGTAACTAGTCTAGTCCAGGTACAGATTTGCTGTATCCAGGACTCTTTGTAAGCTTCTGAGCCCCCAAACCTTTTTGTGCTGGAGGGAAGCCTTCTAGCTTATCAGTGGGAGTGATAAGCATTAGGTAGCCTATCTACCACAAGAGAAGTGGTTCCTGGCCCAGAAATTGTAGCTATTGGCCGTTTGGGCAGTTTTTTCATCTCTTTCAACATTCTGGTTTAAAAGCTGCACTTGCGCTTGTTTCCCACCTTTCCTGTAACTAGCCTAGTCCGGATACAGAGTTGCTGTATCCAGGACTGTTGGTAAGCTTCTGAGCCCCACAAGCCTTTCTGTGTTGGTGGAAAGCCTTCTAGCTTATCAGTGGATGTTCTTTGTGTTTCACTGTTGCAGTCATTACATTTGGGTAATCCTGCTGGCAGGTTGCCCTCAGCTGGCCTGAATTCCAAAGTCTTGGGTCCTGCATCGGCTGCTGTCTCCCCTTCCCTGACGTCAGGTCATCAGGGGTACAAAAGAAGCAGCTGACGCCATTTTCTTTAGTCTTTCTTGCCGCATGGTGACCGAAGCAGAAGCAGTTCGCAAGTGCCGGTCGGCCGACTCCTAAGATTTTCGTGTTTGTGTTTTAGATCCGAAGTCTTCAATAAAGCCAAGTACCCCGTCGGGGAAACTTTTTTCTTGCTCCAGACCGATGTCAGAAAAAGTTAATAATTGTATTTTTTGTGGTAAGCAAATACCTCATAAGGACTTTCATTCTTACTGTATTCCTTGCCTAGGCCCTGATCACAACGTTACTGGTTGCCAATTTTGTGCTAGATTTAACCAACGCACTATTAAGCATCGGTATGATTTTGCTTTAAACTTTTTTGGACGCTAGTTTAATTATCCTGAAATGTTGTCGGATAGCCATGCGACTACTGGAGTTTACAAAAAACGCAACGAAAAGGATAGAGAAAAACAACCGAGGCCCAAAACCGACGACGAAGCTTCTCCTAAGCCAGTCGCCGGTTAGCTGGTTTGCCGGTTCTCAGTGAGGCACTTTCTCAGCCCCTGACACCCGCTACTTTAGAGTCGCAGGCCGCTACCGAATCCCACATGGAGTCAGCCATGCTGCTGGATACTCAAGGTATTGGAGCCTCGGACGCTAATTCCTCAGATGGGTCAGGAGCCGCTGAGCAGGTACCGGCTTCTGAGGGTGTATTCAGACCTAAACATCTTTACATTAAAACAACTTCAGCTTCAAAGACAAAGGCTAAAGCACCTTCTAAAGCAAAGAAACAAACTCAAGAGCCATGTGGATAGGCCTCTATGCCCAAAAATCAGATGCTCAAGATGGCTGAAGACTTGATTACCTTGATCAGGGGTTCCCATCCCCCTCCTGATAAGAGGCCTAGGCAAGACACTGACTGAATCTTCAGATCAGGTTTCGATTTCTTCTGATTCCTCTTCTGATCAGGGATATTCTCTTCCCCCCTATGAGGATTCTGATGCTGAAGATTCTATTCCTTCAGCATCTCCTCCTGAGGACTATTCCTTTGGGGAAACCTTGCATACCATGAGGAAGCATTTCCACTGGGAGAGCCAAGATTTTTCAGAATTTAAAAAGAGGCTCAGGGATTTTCTTTTACTACCTCAGCACAGGCCTCTAGCCATTCCACCTGTGTTAGACATTGTAGATGATGTGTTTTCGGAGTCTAGTCTGACACCTGACTCCTTGCCCCCAGCCCCTGTTAAGCCTGACAGATATTACAGGGTTCCTGACTCACACAAATTTATTTTTAGAAACCCTGCTGCTGACCCAGAAACCATTTCACAGGGTCCAAAGGGAGTTAAGGCTTCCATGGCAAAAAACCCAACCCCCTCTGACAGAGATTCAAGGGCACTGGATAGATGGGGAAAAAAGGTTTACACGTCTGCAACTTTGGCTGTAAGGGCCTTAAACTGTCAATTTCATATGCTTAAGTATCAGCAACATGTCATGGGATTGCTTAAACAGAAAATGTTGCTAAATACTGAATGTGCAGAAAACAACGAAATGCAGGATTTATTGTATGCAGCAGAACAGGTTGGAAAGCATACTTTGCAATGTGGTTTTGATTCTTTGGAGGCCTCCTGCGGGGCCGCAGCTATGGGTTCTGTAATTAGGAGGCATGCTTGGTTAAAGGAACAAAATCTGCCTGATCATATTAAAGTTAAATTACTAGATGCGCCTTTACAGCATGATACTTTGTTTGGTGTTAAGGCAGAAGAGGTGTTAAAGAAAATGGAGGACAAAGCTAAATCAAAGATTTTTTACAAGTACAGCCACCTAGGTTTAGTAGACACTGGCCTACAAAAAATTGGTCCTTTCCTGTGTCAGACAGACCTCAAAAGGACAGACCCAGATGCCCTAGGGGCAGATCCCAGGCGCAAGATTCTTACAGACCTAAGCAATGGGGTGCTTCTACCTCCAAAGCTGGAGAAGATAGATCACAAACATACAGAAAACAGCCTCAATGACTTCCCCCTGCCTGCACCAAGCACTTATCTTCTGGCAGCACCCTTAGGGGGAAAACTAGCACTTTTTTCTCAAAATTGGCACATCATAACCCAGGACAAGTGGGTTCTAAACATAGTGTCACAAGGCTACAAGTTCCATTTCCATACTCTGCCAAAGGCAAACGGTTGGTCAGATCTGCCAAAAAATCAATGGGCAGAAGCACAAAAACAAGTCTCATTCCTCATGGACATGAGGGCCATTCAACAAGTGCCAGAGCAAGAGCAGGGACAAGGATTTTACTCAAGACTGTTCTTGGTACCCAGAAAGGACAAGGCCTGGAGGCCAATACTGGTCCTATCTATTCTGAACACTTTCTTGGATATTCCAAAATTCAAAATGTTGACTTTGCAACAGCTTCTACCTATGCTGGGCAAGGATGCTTGGCTTGTAACTTTGGACCTAAAAGAGGCATACCTGCTTGTTCCAATCAGACAACCATGCAGAAGATACCTCAGATTCAAGGCAGGTTCAATGCATTACCAATTCTCTGCACTGTCCTTTGGCTTGTCTACTGTGCCCAGGGTCTTTACAAAATGCCTGGCACCAGTAATTGCATTCTGCAGACAAAGTGGAATACAAATATACCCTTACTTGGATGACTGTCTCATTCAAGCAGAGAACAAGGACATTCTTCTTCAACATCTGGCATTCGTGAACAGGCTTCTAACATGCCTAGGATATACAGTCAACAAAAATAAGTCAAAACTAGTCCCCTCACAAGAGATTATATTCCTGGGTGCAAGCTTAAATACAACTGCCCAGATGACTTATCTCACACCAGACAAACAAAGGCAACTGACTACCTATTTCAAAATGTTGGCAACAAAGACCCAGTTACCTGCAAGAAAAATTCTGCAGGCTTTGGGCTTCATGGCATCCTGCATCCTACTAATTCCATATGCAAGACTGCATATGAGGAAACTTCAATGGTACCTAAAATGTGTTTGGACTCAAGATTCACACAGCCTGGAAACAGTCATTACTCTCATCCCCTGCCTGCAACAGGAGTTTTGATGGTGGGCAAACGCTTGTTACCAGAACAAGGGACAGCCATTCACATTACCTTCACCCAGGCAGCCACTAACAATGGATGCATCAGACTATGCCTGGGGAGCCCACATGGCAGGAAGATGCATTCAAGGCACATGGTCCTCAAACCAAATGCATCTGCATATCAACCAAAAAGAGATGCTAGCTGTGCAAAATGCCCTGACAGCCTTCAAGGACCAACTTCATCCGGGACAACTACTGATAAAGACAGACAACATCACGGTCATGTGGTATATAAACAGGTGGGGGGGGGGGCAGACATTCTTACTCCCTTTGCAGACTAGCCATGACCTTGTGGGACACAGCTTTGACTTACCAAGTACATCTGCAGGCACAATTCCTGCCAGGAAAGGAAAATACTCTGGCAAACGAATTAAGCAGAAACCTCATGGATCCCCACGAGTGGAAACTGGATCCACAAGTCTTCAGCATGATAACAAGGACATGGGGATGCTCAGTTTATGCCTTTCCTCCACTGCCTCTACTCCCCAAGATGCTCCTAAAGGTCAGACAGGAGAAGCCAAAGATGATACTGATTGCCCCAGAATGGCCATGCCAGTACTGGTATCCAATACTAAGGAACTTATCTCTATACCCAGCTTGGCCCTTAACTCAAATACCTCGACTAGTGTCCCAGCAAAACAATCAGATTATGCACAGCCAACTCAGGACATTAAACTTGGCAGCATGGCAGATAATGTAGTCATACAAAAAACACCTCTCAGTAAAGCTGTAATGGATGTCATTCTGGAAGCCAGAAGGCCTAGCACTAGAAAGTCTTACGCTGGAAAATGGAAGAGATTCTGTGCCTGGAACCAGCCACAAGGAACCGATACAGCAGTACCAAATATTCCTCAGATTTTGCAATACTTAACTGAGGTGCTGGACAAAGGCCTATCTTTTTCATCAATTAAAATTCATGCCTCTGCCATTTCGGCTCATTACAATACAGAGTCACCACTTTTTTCTCATCCTTTATTAAAGCAGTACCTCAGAGGAGCCAAAAA
Organism: Protopterus annectens; assembly: GCF_019279795.1. Classification (NCBI taxonomy): domain Eukaryota; kingdom Metazoa; phylum Chordata; order Ceratodontiformes; family Protopteridae; genus Protopterus; species Protopterus annectens. Next base: position 6,722,195 of record NC_056745.1, on the reverse strand, counting down.
TTTAAGACCCCCAAGGAGACTACCAATACCTGCATGGGACCTCAACTATATCTTGGAAAAACTCACCCTACCTCCTTTTGAGCCAGCGATTACTGCTGACATGAAGTTTTTATCTTGGAAAACAGTGCTGTTCTTAGCAATTACTTCTGCAAGATGAGTTTCAGAGCTACAGGCGCTCATGTCTGTGGAACCTTTCATCATTTTTCATCCAGACAGGGTCTCCGTGAGGACAAACCCAACATTTATGCCTAAAGTAGTGTCCAGTGTGGCACTTAACCAAGCCATCCATCTGCCTACCTTTTACCCAAATCCACAGAACAAGGGAGACAGAATTCTGCATTCTTTGGACCTACACAGACAGCTTAGACTCTACCTGGACAGAACCAAAGCGTTCAGGAAGATGGAGCAATTACTAGTGACATATGCAGCAGGATCGCAAGGAAAGCCTATCTCAAAGCAGACTATTTCTAAGTGGTTAGGTCACTGCATTTGTTTCTGCTACTTACACCATGGCAAGCCAGTGTCTAAGGGAATTAGGCCTCATTCCACCAGAGCTACAGCCACCTCAGCAGCCTTTCTCAGGGGAGTACCAACCAGAGACATTTTAGAGGCAGCTACTTGGAGTTCAGTGCACACCTTTACAAAGCACTAACATCTGCCACTCTACTCTAAACCCAGGGCAGGCTTTACCACTGCAGTTCTGCAGGGCCTCTTAGCCGCTCCTACTGCTGTCTAGTACCAGCCCCCCAACCATAGCTTTGGGACTCTACCCAAATGTAATGACTGCAACAGTGAAACACGAAGAACATAGTACAGTTGTGTACACTTGCCATAAATGTAGATGTTCGAGTGTATTCACTGTTGCAGTCCAGGTTACCCACCCACCTTCCCCCTTTTTTCTTTTGGATCTTACCTTTCCTTCTCTGATTTATACTACATATGTGGTGTATTTGCTTATAGATGAAGGTAAAATTTATATTGGTGTATTTATATAAAGTTTGGCTACCCTTTTTGGGGGCACCTGACATCTGGGGCAAGAAAAACTGAAGAAAATGGTATCGGCTGCTTCTTTTATACCCCTGACGACCTGACGTCAGGGAGGGGGCAACAGCAGCCAATGCAGGACCCAAGACTTTGGAATTCAGGCCGGCTGAGGACAACCTGCCAGCAGGATTACCCAAATGAAATGACTGCAACAGTGAATACACTCGAACATCTACATTTATGGTAAGTGTACACAACTGTACTGAGTGGTAAGCACTAGGTAGCCTGTCTACCACGAGAGGAGAGGTTCTTGGCCCAGAAATTGTAGTTTATTGACCATTTGGGCAGTTTGTCTGTCTCTTTCAACATTCTGCTTTAAAAGACCACATCTGCACTTGTTTCCCATCTTTCCTGTATCTAACCTACTGGTAGCACTAGAAAGCCTTAAACTAATACAAGCCTTCTAGCTTAGGAGAGCGACTTTGGAGTGATTAAGTATCAGTTTTCTGTACTTTCTTGCTGTACTTAACTGTTTTCCACCTAAACGCAGATTTTCCAGCATTTATTGTGATTTAAAAGCTTGTTTTTTTTACATATTGTACTTATTTGACTGCCTGCACTTTTAAAAAGTTGTTTTTTGTTTAAATAATTTGTTTAACTGTTGTAGGCTACACACTAAACTGCAACAGCCTTTTCTGATCGTTTGTAGTCATTTAAAGCTGTTTTAAGTGTATTTGTTTTACTGTTTTCGCCTTATCTTTTCAAAATAAAAACAAAAAAACAAACAAAAAAAATTCTTGTTTCCCCCCTTTCTAAGCTAGTATAGTCCAGTTTTCAGGCTAGTGCTGAATTCAGGGCTGTGATACTAGTTTCTGAGTTGCCCATACCTTACTTGGATAGAAGGAAGTTTCTCTGTTCACCTGTGAGAGAGGGGAGCTTTGAGCGACCTATCTGTCCCTGGAGGAGTGGTTCCAGCCCAGAAGTTAGTAGTTTATTGGCCATTTTGGGGTAATTTCTATCTCTTTCATTTCACTACTATAAAAACTGCATTTGCACGGTTTTGTGCACTGCGCGGTGCCGGTTAGCTATGGTTAAATTATTCCCGGCTCCACTAAGTCTCCTCTTCAGTTTTTCCCTTGAAACTAGTCTAACTCTCAACCTAAGCACGCAAAAAGCATCTTACAGCCCAGCACTTGCTCAGGCCTAATAGCAAGCACTAATATACCCTGACACTGATTGCCCAGCAGGGCAAGGTTCTTTATTCACCCCTCACCAACCAAGCGACTAAGCAGCTCACCCTACTATTCAGGCATGACCAAAGGGCAACTTCAGGTGCACTCTCCAGTCCAGCTGGTGAATCTGGGTATCCTGAGGCAAAGTTACAACTGCCTCATGTACACAGACAACCCTCTCCTCCTACTACAAAACCCTAACATATGCGAGAGATGCAATTATACAACCAAACTGGGAGCTAAGCTGTCTCCACCCAAGACTGGAACAGACAGTCAAGAGGAGAAGGTTAACACTTGCACCAGAACTCCAGATGCACACAGACCTACTAAAACAACACGGGCAAAAATACACATAAATACACAATATCATACTCGGAGGCTCTAAATAAAAACCTGCAAAAGCATCAGAGACCTCCAAAGCAGACACCCAAACAACCTGCACTTCCCGTCACAAACCAGACAACACATAAAACACAAAATCAGTGTGCCGCACAATCACAGCCCTTAAGGCGAAATAACATACTTAACACACTAGTAATAGGTGACTCTATACTCAGGCACACTGATGTCCCACTCACTAGGCTGGACAAGCAGAAGGTTACTGTTAGCTGCCTGTTAGGATCCAGAATCCGCCACATAACACAAGCACTCAGGTCGCTCCAGAACAAGTACAAATATGACTCTGTCATTGTTCATGTTGGTGTGAATGACCTGAGACTTACCTCCCTGGACTACATGAAAAGAGACATGGAAGAGCTCTCAGACTGGTATGACCCTGTGTAGCATCCTGCCCTCACCAAGAATGATACCTCAGTATAAAGAAAAAATGATCAATTTCAACAATTGCCTAAGCTTCTGGTGTCATTCAAAGGGGATCCAGTGTCTGTCAGCCTGGGATGACATGCTCGACATGCCGCATTGCTTCTCAAGAGGCGGCTTGCACCTGTCACCCTTAGGCTTTTGAATACTGGCCAAGGCTCCTGCTGCCCCCATAGTGCCTTTTTAGGCAAGGCTCAAAAGTCAAACCCACGTCCGTAAACAGCACAATTAACAAAAAACTGAGGGTTATGCTACTCAATGCCAGGAGTTTAAATCTTAAAATGCATGCGCTTGAAGCACTCCTCAGTATGGAGAATGTCAACATCTGTGCAGTAACTGAAACCTGGCTCAAGGCTCTAGAGAGCACCCCAGCACTACCGAGCTACAACTCATACCACACGTTTTGGCCACAGAACACGGACTGAAACACAAAAGGAGGGTGTGTATCCATATTCATCAAGGATACCTACACCTCCAGGTTAGTGGTGCAGCATGATACCTCTAAGATCATCCATGTGCAACTAACATCGGGCAAATCTGCAATGTAAATTGTGGCCTGCTACAGATCACCCTCCATGACCCAGGACCACCACTCCACCTTTCTGGAGACACTGAAAAACATGAAGGTCCTACCAAACACCCTGATATTGGGTGATTTCAATTACCCTACCATTCACTGGGAAAACTAATCGAGTACAAATTCCCAGGCCCAGCGCTTCCTGGAATTCATCAACTCAAATGCCCTGGATCAGCTGGTAAACTCCCCTACCAGAGGTGAAAACATATTGGACCGGGTCATCACCAACATGGGCGACAGGTGTTCCACACCGGAGGTCAACCTGTCACTGGTTAGATCAGACCATATACTAATCACTCTGGATGTCCACACCCCACCACCACCCCTAACTAAGGAAACCACAGTAAAAAAATTTTCTAAAGCAAACTTCACCTTACTTAAGACAGAGGTGGTAAGTTTCACAGCTGCCACGCTAAAGGATAATGCTGCCCAAGATGCAGACACCT